>NC_141535.1:11780000-12080000 GCF_021556685.1 Rattus norvegicus
AAGAGTGTGGGTTTATTTCTGGGTCTTCAATTCTATTTCCTTGATCAACTTGTCTGGCTCTGTACCAATATCATGCAGGTTTTATCATATTGTTCAAAACTGATCATTTATTCAGACACAAAGCAAGTCACAACAGACACAAGAAAATTAAAATAACTATACCAAAACAAAATGGGTGGATTTCAATAACAACAGAAATATGAGAAATTATATAAATGCAAGAAAACTGAACAACTCTCTACTGAATGAAAATTGGGTCAAGAGAGAAATAAAGAAAGAAGTTAGCTGCCTGGAAGTCAGTATTCTACTAGCAACCTTCATATGGAGATGTAGAACTCTCAGTTGGTCCTGTATCATGTCTGTCTGGATGCTGACATGTTTCGACCATGATGATACTGGACTGAATATCTGAACCTGCAAGCCAACCCCAACAAAATGATTTTATAAGAGTTGCACTATTGTGACACCGCCCGGACCTGAAGAGATCCGGTCAACAGTTCTCTGCACCCAAATCCCGTGGGAGGGAAAGCTAAACCTTCAGAGAGGCAGACATGCCTGTGAAGACAGAAGAGACTACACTCTGCCCACATTTCTGACTCCAGAGGCAAACACCAAATGTCCTCTGGAACCCCGGGGCATGGGGGACCCGGGAAAAGGTGGCACAGGCCCTCCTCGTGGCCACCATCAAGGAGAGCTGAAAAGCAGCCCCCGACAAGCAACTTGAGCCATGGGACCACAGGTAAGACCAACTTTTCTGCTCCAAGTGACCTGACTGTTGGACTCAGGACACAGGCCCACAGGAACAGCTGAAGACCAGTAGACAGGAAATACTACATGACCGAAAATGTGTTCCTATAACTGGTTGAAAGAAAACAGGAAAACAGGTCTACAGCACTCCTGAAACACAGGCCTATAGGATGGTCTAGCCACTGTCAGAAATAGCAGAACAAGGTAACACCAGAGACAACCTGATGGCAAGAGGCAAGCACGGGAACCCAAGCAACAGAAACCAAGACGACATGGCATCATCGGAACCCAATTCTCCCACCAAAGCAAACACTAAATATCCAAAAACAACAGAAAAGCAAGTTCTAGATTTAAAATCACATTTGATCATGATTTCAAAAAAGGAGGATTTCAAAAAAGACATGAAGGACTCCATTAGAGAAAGGCAGGAAAACATAATAAACAAGTAGAAGCCTATAGAGAGGAATGAGAAAAATCCCTGAAAGAATTCCAGGACAACACAATCAAACAGGTGAAGGAATTAAAAATGGAAAAAGAAGCAATAAAGAAAGGACATAGGGAAACAATCTTGGATATAGAAAACCAAGAGAAGAGACAAGGAGCCATAGATACAAGCATCACAAACAGAATACAAGAGATAGAAGAGAGGATCTCAGGAGCAAAAGATTCCATAAATATCACTGATGCAACGGTCAAAGAAAATGTAAAACGGAAAAAGCTATTGGTCCAAAACATGCAGGAAATTCAGAACTCAATGAGAAGACCAAACCTAACGATAATAGGTATAGAAGAGAGTGAAGACTCCCAGCTCGAAGGTCCAGTAAATATCTTCAACAAAATCATAGAAGAAAACTTCCCTAACCTAAAGAGAGAGATGACCATAAACATACAAGAAGAATACAGAACTCCAAATAGATTGGACCAGAAAAGAAAATTCTTCTGTCACATAATAGTCAAAACACCAAATGCACAAAATAAAGAAGAATATTAAAAGCAGTAAGGGAAAAAGGTCAAGTAACATATAAAGGCAGACCTATCAGAATCACACCAGACTTCTCACCAGAGACTATGAAAGCCAGAAGATCCTGGACAGATGTCATACAAACGCCAAGAGAACACAAATGCCAGCCCAGTTTACTGTATCCTGCAAAACTCTCAATTAACATAGATGGAGAAAACAAGATATTCCATGGCAAAACCAAATTTACACAATATCTTTCTACAAATCCAGCACTACAAAGGATAATAAATGGTACAGCCCAACATAAGGAGGCCAGCTACACCCTAGAAAAAGCAAGAAACTAATCGTCTTGTCAACAAAACAAAAAGAAGAAAAGCACACAAACATAACCTCACATCCAAATATGAATATAACAGGAAGCAATAATCACTATTCCTTAATATCTCTCAATATCAATGGTCTCAACTCCCCAATTAACAAACTGGATACGCAATGAGGACCCTTATTCTGCTGCCTATAGGAAAAATATCTCAGAGACAAAGAAAGATACTACCTCAGAGTGAAAGCCTAGAAAACAACTTTCCAAGCAAATGGTCGGAAGAAGCAAGCTGGAGTAGCCACTCTAATATTGAATAAAATCGATTTTCAAGTAAAAGACATCAAAAAAGATAAGGAAGGACACTTTATATTCATCAAAGGAAAAATCCACCAAGATGAATTCTCAATCCTAAATATCTATGCTCCAAATACAAGGGCACCCACACACATAAAAGAAACCTTACTAAAGCTCAAAGTACACATTGCACCTCACACAACAATAGTAGGAGATTTCAACACCCCACTCTCAACAGTAGACAGATCATGGAAACAGAAATTAAACAGAGACATAGGTAGAGTAAGAGAAGTCATGAACCAAATGGACTTAACCGATATTTATAGAACATTCCATCCTAAAACAAAAGGATATACTTTCTTCTCACAACATCGTGGTACTTTCTCCAAAATTGACCATATAATTGGTCAAAAAACAGGCCTCAACAGATAAAGAAAGATAGAAATAATCCCATGTATCCTATTAGACCACCACGGGCTAAAGCTGGTCTTCTATAAAAATAAGGGAAGAACGTCCACATATACATGGAAGTTGAACAATTCTCTACTCAATGATAACCTGCTCAAGGAACAAATAAAGAAAGAAATTAAATACTTCTTATAATTTAATGAAAGTGAACTTACAACATACCAAAACTTATGGGACACAATGAAAGCTGTGCTAAGAGGAAGACTCATAGCTCTGAGTGCCTGCAGAAAGAAACAGGAGACAGCATATATCAGCAGCTGGACAACACACCTAAAAACTCTAGAACAAAAGGAAGCAAATACACCCAGGAGGAGTAGATGGCAGGAAATAATCAAACTCAAAGCTGAAATCAACCAAGTACAAACAAAAAGGACCATAGAAAGAATCAACAGAACCAAAAGTTGGTTCTTTGAGAAAATCAACAAGATAGATAAACCCTTAGCCAGACTGACGAGAGGACACAGAGAGTGTGTCCAAATTAACAAAATCAGAAAGGAAAAGGGAGGCATAACTACAGAATCAGAGGAAATTCAAAAAATCATCAGGTCCTACTACAAAAGCCTATATTCAACAAAACTTGAAAATATGCAGGAAATGGACAATTTCCTAGACAGATACCAGGTACCAAAGTTAAATCAGGAACAGATATAACTCCTAAAGAAATAGAAGCCGTCATTAAAGGCCTCCCAACCAAAAAGAGCCCAGGTCCAGACAGGTTCAGTGCAGAATTCTATCAGACCTTCATAGAAGACTTCATACCAATATTATCCAAACTATTCCACAAAATTGAAACAGATGGAGCACTACCGAATTCCTTCTATGAAGCCACAATTACTCTTATACCTAAACCACACGAAGAACCAACAAAGAAAGAGAACTTCAGACCAATTTCCCTTATGAATATCGACGCAAAAATACTCAATAAAATTCTGGCAAACTGAATCCAAGAGCACATCAAAACAATCATCCACCACGAACAAGTAGACTTCATCCCAGTCTGGCAGGGATGGTTTAATATACAAAAAATCATCAACGTAATCCATTATATAAAAAACTGAAAGAACACAACCACATGATCATTTCAGTAGATGCTGAGAAAGCATTTGACAAAATTCAACACCCCTTCATGTTAAAAGTCCTGGAAAGAATAGGAATTCAAGGCCCATACCTAAACATAGTAAAAGCCATATACAGCAAACCAGTAGCTAAGATTTAACAAAATGGGGGGAAACTTGAAGCACTCCCACTAAAATCAGGGACTAGATAAGGCTGCCCACTCTCTCCCTACTTATTCAATATAGTTCTTGAAGTTCTAGCCAGAGCAATCAGACAACAATAGGAGATCAAGGGGACACAGATTGGAAAAGAAGTCAAAATATCACTATTTGCTTATGATATGATAGTATATTTAAGTGATCCCAAAAGTTCCACCAGAGAACTACTAAACCTGATAAACACCTTCAACGAAGTGGCTGGGTATAAAATTAACTCAAATAAATCAGTAGCCTTCTTCTACTCAAAAGAAAAACAAGCCGAGAAAGAAATTAGGGAAACGACACCCTTCATAAGATTCCCAAATAATATAAAATACCTCGGTGTGACTTTAACCAAGCAAGCGAAAGATCTGTATGATAAAAACTTCAAACCTCTGTAGAAAGAAATTGAAGAAGACCTCAGAAGATGGAAAGATCTCCCATGCTCATGGATTGGCAGGATTAACAGTAAAAATGGCCATTTTACCAAAAGCATTCTACAGATTCAATGCAATCCCCATTAAAATTCCAATACAGTAATTCATGGACCTTAAAAGGACAAGACTCAATTTCATATAGAAAAACTACAACATAAACGAAACAAAAACAAAAACAAAAACAACCAAACCAATTAAAACACAAAACAAAACCAGGGTAACTAAAAATAAAAGTCCTGACTATTAATAAAAAAAAAAATTCCTGTAACTCTCACCACTCCTGATTTGAAGGTATAAAACAAAGAAATAGTAATGTTATCAACATGATATTGGCATTTAAAATAGATACATTGATTGCAAGTATGAAATTGAAGACCCAGACTCAAATCAACATACCCATGAACATTTGATATTTTATAAAGAAACCAGAAATACACAGTGGAGAAAAGAAAACAAAATCGAACAAACAAATAAAAATCAAAACAAAGAAAAACCTAGGTTATTCAATAAATGGGCTGGTCACACTAAATAACTACACTGAAGTAGATTAATAATTATCACCCTGCACAAAAGTCATGTCTGAATTAATAAACAGTCTCAACATAAAATCACATACACTAAATCTGATAAAAGAGAAAACACAGAGCAGGATGCAACTCATTTATAGAAGAAAAATTTCATGACCAGAACATCATTATCACAGACACTGAGATCAACAATTAATAAATATGAACTCCTGAGGGTGAAATGTCTGTACACAGCAAAGGATATTTTCATTTGGATAACGTGGAAGCTTAGAGAATGGACAAAAGATTTTTACCAATTCTACTCCCAATCCAGAACTAATATCTATATCTATATCTATATTTATATCTATATCTATTACTATCCCTCTATCTATCTATCTATCTATCTATCTATCTATCTATCTATCATCTATCTCTATGTATATATACATGTATCCCAAATTTGATATCTAAACCAAATAATCCAATTTAAAATGGTATACAAGTCTAATCAAGCAATTCTCAACTGTAATCATAGGCACCACAATTCCCAATAGCAACTCAGAGACATATTTTTATAAACTAATGCCTAGGTCATAAATTAAGCTTGTGCTCAGACTTTCTCCTAACTCAATTGTCCTTTTTATACCATTCTATGTCTACCATAGTTGTTTTCCTTTCCTCAGTTTTATCCATTCAGTTTTGCCTGAGTTTAGGTGGCAAAATTCAGTTCTTGCCTATTTCCCATAGTTCTGATCTCTTTGCTGGATATCTCATCTTCTAATTCTTCCTCATTATATTGGCCATAATATTTTTTTTTGGGTGGCAGAAACCTTTATCCATTGAGCTGTCCTACCATCTAAGAGACTACAGTTTTAAAGCACATAACAACACATGAACTTTTCATTTAATACTCAATTTTCATTAATACATTTAATTTTTAGGCCAAAATATTTTCTCTTCTCTCCTTTTGGATTCTTTTTTTTTTTTTATTAACTTGAGTATTTCTTATATACATTTCAAGTGTTATTCCCTTTCCCGGTTTCCGGGCAAACATCCCCCTCCCCACTCCCCTTCCTTATGGGTGTTCCCCTCCCAACCCTCCCCCCATTGCCGCCCTCCCCCCATAGTCTAGTTCACTGGGGGTTCAGTCTTAGCAGGACCCAGGGCTTCCCCTTCCACTGGTGCTCTTACTAGGATATTCATTGCTACCTATGAGGTCAGAGTCCAGGGTCAGTCCATGCATAGTCTTTAGGTAGTGGCTTAGTCCCTGGAAGCTCTGGTTGCTTGGCATTGTTGTACATATGGGGTCTCGAGCCCCTTCAAGCTCTTCCAGTTCTTTCTCTGATTCCTTCAACGGGGGACCTATTCTCAGTTCAGTGGTTTGCTGCTGGCATTCGCCTCTGTATTTGCTGTATTCTGGCTGTGTCTCTCAGGAGCGATCTACATCCGGCTCCTGTCGGTCTGCACTACTTTGCTTCATCCATCTTGTCTAATTGGGTGGCTGTATATGTATGGGCCACATGTGGGGTAGGCTCTGAATGGGTGTTCCTTCAGTCTCTGTTTTAATCTTTGCCTCTCCCTTCCCTGCCAAGGGTATTCTTTTTCCTCATTTAAAGGAGTGAAGCATTCACATTTTGATCATCCGTCTTGAGTTTCGTTTGTTCTAGGGATCTAGGGTAATTCAAGCATTTGGGCTAATAGCCACTTATCAATGCGTGCATACCATGTATGTCTTTCTGTGATTGGGTTAGCTCACTCAGGATGATATTTTCCAGTTCCAACCATTTGCCTACGAATTTCATAAACTCGTTGTTTTTGATAGCTGAGTAATATTCCATTGTGTCGATGTACCACATTTTCTGTATCCATTCCTCTGTTGAAGGGCATCTGGGTTCTTTCCATTTTCTGGCTATTATAAATAAGGCTGCGATGAACATAGTGGAGCACGTGTCTCTTTTATATGTTGAGGCATCTTTTGGGTATATGCCCAAGAGAGGTATAGCTGGATCCTCAGGCAGTTCAATGTCCAATTTTCTGAGGAACCTCCAGACTGATTTCCAGAATGGTTTTACCAGTTTGCAATCCCACCAACAATGGAGGAGTGTTCCTCTTTCTCCACATCCTCGCCAGCATCTGCTGTCACCTAAGTTTTTGATCTTAGCCATTCTCACTGGTGTGAGGTGAAATCTCAGGGTTGTTTTGATTTGCATTTCCCTTATGACTAAAGATGTTGAACATTTCTTTAGGTGTTTCTCAGCCATTCGGCATTCCTCAGCTGTGAATTCTTTGTTTAGCTCTGAACCCCATTTTTTAATAGGGTTATTTGTTTCCCTGCGGTCTAACTTCTTGAGTTCTTTGTATATTTTGGATATAAGGCCTCTATCTGTTATAGGATTGGTAAAGATCTTTTCCCAATCTGTTGGTTGCCGTTTTGTCCTAACCACAGTGTCCTTTGCCTTACAGAAGCTTTGCAGTTTTATGAGATCCCATTTGTCGATTCTTGATCTTAGAGCATAAGCCATTGGTGTTTTGTTCAGGAAATTTTTTCCAGTGCCCAGGTGTTCCAGATGCTTCCCTAGTTTTTCTTCTATTAGTTTGAGTGTGTCTGGTTTGATGTGTAGGTCCTTGATCCACTTGGACTTAAGCTTTGTACAGGGTGATAAGGATGGATCGATCTGCATTCTTCTACATGTTGCCCTCCAGTTGAACCAGCACCATTTCCTGAAAATGCTATCTTTTTTCCATTGGATGGTTTTGGCTCCTTTGTCAAAAATCAAGTGACCATAGGTGTGTGGGTTCATTTCTGGGTCTTCAATTCTATTCCATTGGTCTATCTGTCTGTCTCTGTACCAATACCACGCAGTTTTTATCACTATTGCTCTGTAATACTGCTTGAGTTCAGGGATAGTGATTCCCCCTGAAGTCCTTTTATTGTTGAGGATAGCTTTAGCTATCCTGGGTTTTTTGTTATTCCAGATGAATTTTCAAATTGTTCTGTCTAACTCTTTGAAGAAATGGATTGGTATTTTGATGGGGACTGCATTGAATCTGTAGATTGCTTTTGGTAAAATGGCCATTTTTACTATATTAATCCTGCCAATCCATGAGCATGGGAGATATTTCCATCTTCTGGGGTCTTCTTCAATTTCTTTCCTCAGTGTCTTGAAGTTCTTGTTGTACAGATCTTTTACTTGCTTGGTTAAAGTCACACCGAGGTACTTTATATTATTTGGGTCTATTATGAAGGGTGTCGTTTCCCTAATTTCTCTCTCGGCTTGTTTCTCTTTTGTATAGAGGAAGGCAACTGATTTATTTGATTTAATTTTATACCCAGCCACATTGCTGAAGTTGTTTATCAGCTTTAGTAGTTCACTGGTGGAACTTTTGGGATCACTTAAATATACTATCATGTCATCTGCAAATAGTGATATTTTGACCTCTTCTTTTCTGATCTGTATCCCCTTGATCTCCTTTTGTTGTCTGATTGCTCTGGCTAGAACTTCAAGAACTATATTGAATAAGTAGGGAGAGAGTGGGCAGCCTTGTCTAGTCCCTGATTTTAGTGGGATTGCTTCAAGTTTCTCTCCATTTAGTTTAATGTTAGCAACTGCTTTGCTGTATATGGCTTTTACTATGTTTAGTTATGGGCCTTGAATTCCTATTCTTTCCAGGACTTTTATCATGAAGGGGTGTTGAATTTTGTCAAATGCTTTCTCAGCATCTAATGAAATAATCATGTGGTTCTGTTCTTTCAGTTTGTTTATATGATGGATCACGTTGATGGTTTTCCATATATTAAACCATCCCTGCATGCCTGGGATGAAGCCTACTTGATCATGGTGGATGATTGTTTTGATGTGCTCTTGAATTCGGTTTGCCAGAATTTTATTGAGTATTTTTGCGTCGATATTCATAAGGGAAATTGGTCTGAAGTTCTCTTTCTTTGTTGTGTCTTTGTGTGGTTTAGGTATAAGAGTAATTGTGGCTTCGTAGAAGGAATTCGGTAGGGCTCCATCTGTTTCAATTTTGTGGAATAGTTTGGATAATATTGGTATGAGGTCTTCTATGAAGGTTTGATAGAATTCTGCACTAAACCCGTCTGGACCTGCGGCCATAATATTTTTACTGACAGATGATTCTTCCACAGAGTACATACAGGATTATGTCTAAATGTAGCCCTTTCACTCAAATAAAAGTTTTTTTCTAACATCTCTAAAGTATTTACAGTAAGAAAAGTTATGAAAACTATTGGGAAAAATTACATAACAATGTCCAGTCCATATGTATTTAGCAGATTTGGAGAAAATACCCAGAAGAGACCAACAACACTCTGGTGCAATCTTGTGGAAAGTATTTTCTGAGAGCACAAAGAATATGTGTTTCTGAGATAGCCATGGTTGTACTTTGTGCTGAAGCTGTACTAGGTAATTTGTGAGAGGCCAAATATACTCCATCCTGAGACTGAACTTGATCTTAAGAGAATAAAGCCTCAGAACTTGACCTGCAGCTGAAACCAAGCTTCACCCAAATACTAGGAAAGACCCCATGGCTTGACCTTGGACAATACTTCAGAGTTACTCTCTAGTTATTTATTAGCAACAATTAATCAAAGACTAGTCTCATTGTTTCAGATGCACTGACATTTTACCTTCCTTTGTGCCTGCTTGTTTTCTCCATGAACATATAAACTATCAAAGGGCCTATACATTTCTGTATTAACATATCCATGGAATATGTAGTATGCGTAGTTCAGCTCTTTGTGTGAGTAGAAGAAAGGCATCAAACTTTATAAAACTGTACTCTATAGTCAAAGCGTAAAATAAATTTTCATCCATCCCATATTAAAGAATGACATGATGCATTATGCAAACTTTGTAGCCAATAAGATGTATTGCTTATGCATAGCTGAAATCTTTGGTGGAGGCTTTGGGCCACATTCAGTTTCAGAGCTGTTAGCATTTAGAGGGAACATACACTTTATCTGTTTTGTGTTTTCTTTGCTTTCTTCCTTCATGTTTGCAGCCAGGATTTTCAGCATATACAAGCTTTATTATTTTGATGGAATCTATAGCTTTTATTCTTTGGCTGAAACAAAGAAAAAAATCTTCTCTAACCTAATATATTTACTTCTTTCAATTATGAGGTTATTACATATACAAGCTGATCTAATTCTTCATTCCTTTATAAAATCCAGTATATTTAAGTAGCTGTGCTAGCTGTCTTAATGGAATTAGAAAAGTGTAAGTCAACAAAGTATTATGTAATCTATCTATAAGGGACCCCGTATCACAATTCTGTTCTATCAGCATCTCCCTTAAAAAGTCCTGGGTGAAAAGTGGGGAACAAAATCTCCCTGAGTAGGTGCATAGGATCCTTTAAAGAGGAGCTATGGCTGTGACATGCATTGAGGCTTTCCGTTTGCCCTCTCTTAAAAGAATCACCTTCCTCCTGCCTATGAATCTACCCCCCACTCTTTACCCAGGACTTTTCCAGAACCTGAATCATATGCTATAAATTTGCATTTTTAGATTTGATTAGATTACATGCCACACACTAGGCACCATTTGTAATCATGGGTCTTCCCACCCAGTTCCAGATCCCAAATAAGAACTCAGAATATTATATATTTATGAATTATTGCCTATGCTATAAACTAAGCTTTTTTCGTGACAAATTCTTAGTTCAATTATCCTGTTTATACTATTCTATGTCTGCCACATGGCTGGTTACCTCTTCTCAGTTTCATAAGTCTAAATTCACCTGAGTCCACATGGTGAAACTCTTGCTCCTCATTTTTTTCCAGAGTTCTATTTCTGCTAGTTGCTCCACCTTATAATCATGCCTCACTTAATTTGCTATTTTTATTATATATTTTATATTGTATAAATTATAAATTTATATGTTTCCTGACCTTTTTCCCTTACTGCTTTTAATAATCTTTCTTTGTTTTGTGCATTTGATATACTGAATATTATGTGATGCGAGAAATTTCTTTTCTCGTCCAATGTATTTGCAGTTCTGTAGGCTTTTTGTATGTTTATGGGCATGTCTTTCTTTAAGTTAAGGAAGTTTTCTTCCATAATTTTGTTGAAGATATTTACTGGCCCTTTAAGTTGGGAATCATCAGTCCCTTCTATACATAGTATCCTTAGGTTGATCCTCCCATTGTGTTCTTGATTTCTTGGATGCTTTGGGTTAGGAGCTTTCTGCATTTTACATTTTTGACTGTTGTGTCAATGATTTCTCTGGTATCTTCTGCCCCTGCATTTCTCTCTACTGTCTTTTGTTTTCTGTTGGTTATGCTTGCATCTATGACTCCTGATCCCTTTCCTAAGTTTTCTAACTCCAGGATTTTCTCCCTTTGTAATTTCTTTATTGTTTCTATTTCCATTTTTAGATCCTGGATGGTTTTGTTTAATCCCTTCATGTGTTGCTTGTATTTTCCTGTAATTCTCTAAGGAATTTTTGTGTTTCCTCTTAAAGGGCGTCTACTTGTTTACCTGTGTTGTCCTGTATTTCTTTAAGGGAGTTATTCATGTCCTTTTTAAAGTCATTTATCATCATCATGAGATGTGATTTTAAATCCAAGACTTGCTTTTGAGATGTGTTGAGATATCCAGTATTTTCTTTGGTGGGTGAACTGGGCTCTGATGATGCCAAGTAGTCTTGGTTTCTGTTACTTAGGTTCCTGCCCTTGCCTCTCACCATGTGCTTATCTCTGGTGTTAGCTAGCTTTGTTGTCTGTGACAGTGGCTTGACCCTCCTGTGTGCCTGTGTGTCAGCACTTCTGAGAAGTCCTACTCTCTCCCCATGGGATATGGTTACATAGATCTGTGAGACCAGATCAGCTCCAGGTGTCAGGCAGAAACCAGAAGGATCATGTCCCTGTCTGCCTTGTTAGGTACCTGTCTCCAGAAGGCTCCAGGCAGGTTCCTCTTCGGCCAGGAATGTGAGCTAAGGTGGTGGTTTCCTGTGTGCTCTCAGGATTGTCTACACTTCTGAGAGTAAAAAAAAACAGGCTTCAACAGATACAAGAGGATTTAAAGAATCCCATACATCCTATCAGATCATTGTTGGTGGGATTGCAAACTAGTGCCATCACTCTGGAAATCAGTCTAGAGGTTCCTCAGAAAATTGGACTTTGTACTCCCTAAGGACCCAGCTATACCACTCCTGGGCATATAACCAAGTGATGCTCCAAAATACAACAAAGACACTGTCTATACTATGTTCATAGCAGCCTTATTTATAATAGTCACAAACTTGAATGAACCCAGAGGACCTTCAACAGAGGAATGGATAAGGAAATGTACTACACCTACACAATGGCATACTACTCATCTATCAAAAACAAGTAGTTCATGAAATTCATAGGCAAATGGAAAATATCATCCTGAGTGAGGTAAGCCAATTACAAAAAAAAAAAAAAAACACATGGTACTCATTCACTGATAAGTGGGTATTATCCCCAAATCTCAAATTGCCCAAGGTACAATCCACAGACCACATGAAGTTCAAGAAGAAGGATGAATAAAGTCAATCCTTCTAACAAGGGGGAAGAAAAATATTCATAAGAGGAGATAGAGACACAAAGTTTGGAGCAAAGACTGAAGAAATGGCTATTTAGAACCTGCCCTACCTGTGGATCCAGCCCAGATACATACAGTCACCAAACTCAAACATTATTGCTGATACCAAGAAGTGCATGCCAACAGGAGCCTGATATAGGTACCTTCTGAAAAATACAGATGCGAATGCTAGCAACCAACCATTGAATTGAGAATTATAATTATTATATTATTTAATTTTTATTGACTAGTGATGCTTCTATAAAATACAGAAAATATTATCCCTAATGCAAGATAAGAAACACAAATGTCGCTTCCTGGTTGCTGCCGCTGCAGAGAGCCCCTGGGCAGCACCCCACGAGCGAACTTGAGCCTCGGGACCACAGGTAAGACCAAATTTTCGGCTGCAAGAAAGCTGCCTGGTGAGCTTGGGACACACGGAAGCAGAATTTCTCTAGAACCGGGCACGTTCTGTGTTTACCGGAAGTCCCACACCCGCGGATCCCGGCCCGCAGCAGCTCTCTGCTCCCAGACCCGGTGAGAGAGAGACCCAACCGCCTGGTCAGGTGGGCACTCCTGAGGCTGCAGAGCGGAAGAGACCACCAACACTGCTCACCCCTGCCCACATCCCTGGCCCAAGAGGAAACTGTATAAGGCCTCTGGGCTCCCGTGGGGGAGGGCCCAGGAGCGGCAGGACCCCTGCGCCTGAGACACCACCGGACCCTGAAGGAAACAGACCGGATAAACAGTTCTCTGCACCCAAATCCCGTGGGAGGGAGAGCTAAACCTTCAGAGAGGCAGACAGGCCTGGGAAACCAGAAGAGACTGCTCCCTGCACACACATCTCGGACGCCAGAGGAAAAAGCCAAAGACCATCTGGAACCCTGGTGCACTGAAGCTCCCGGAAGGGGCGGCACAGGTCTTCCTGGTTGCTGCCGCTGCAGAGAGCCCCTGGACAGCACCCCACGAGCAAACCGGAGCCTCGGGACCACAGGTAAGACCAAATTTTCTGCTGCAAGAAAGCTGCCTGGTGAACTCAAGACACAGGCCCACAGGAACAGCTGAAGACCTGTAGAGAGGAAAAACTACACGCCCGAAAGCAGAACACTCTGTCCCCATAACTGACTGAAAGAGAGGAAAACAGGTCTACAGCACTCCTGACACACAGGCTTATAGGACAGTCTAGCCACTGTCAGAAATAGCAGAACAAAGTAACACTAGAGATAATCTGATGGCGAGAGGCAAGCGCAGGAACCCAAGCAACAGAAACCAAGACTACATGGCATCATCGGAGCCCAATTCTCCCACCAAAACAAACATGGAATATCCAAACACACCAGAAAAGCAAGATCTAGTTTCAAAATCATATTTGATCATGATGCTGGAGGACTTCAGGAAAGACCTGAACACACTTAGGGAAGCACAGGAAAACATTAATAAACAAGTAAAAGCCTACAGAGAGGAATCGCAAAAATCCCTGAAAGAATTCCAGGAAAACACAATCAAACAGTTGAAGGAATTAAAAATGGAAATAGAAGCAATCAAGAAAGAACACATGGAAACAACCCTGGATATAGAAAACCAAAAGAAGAGACAAGGAGCTGTAGATACAAGCTTCACCAACAGAATACAAGAGATGGAAGAGAGAATCTCAGGAGCAGAAGATTCCATAGAAATCATTGACTCAACTGTCAAAGATAATGTAAAGCAGAAAAAGCTACTGGTCCAAAACATACAGGAAATCCAGGACTCAATGAGAAGATCAAACCTAAGGATAATAGGTATAGAAGAGAGTGAAGACTCCCAGCTCAAAGGACCAGTAAATATCTTCAACAAAATCATAGAAGAAAACTTCCCTAACCTAAAAAAAGAGATACCCATAGACATACAAGAAGCCTACAGAACTCCAAATAGATTGGACCAGAAAAGAAAAACCTCCCGTCACATAATTGTAAAAACACCAAACGCACAAAATAAAGAAAGAATATTAAAAGCAGTAAGGGGAAAAGGTCAAGTAACATATAAAGGCAGACCTATCAGAATCACACCAGACTTCTCGCCAGAAACTATGAAGGCCAGAAGATCCTGGACTGATGTCATACAGACCCTAAGGGAACACAAATGCCAGCCCAGGTTACTGTATCCAGCAAAACTCTCAATTAACATTGATGGAGAAACCAAGATATTCCATGACAAAACCAAATTTACACAATATCTTTCTACAAATCCAGCACTACAAAGGATAATAAATGGTAAAGCCCAACTTAAGGAGGCAAGCTATACCCTAGAAGAAGCAAGAAACTAATCGTCTTGGCAACAAAACAAAGAGAATGAAAGCACACAAACATAACCTCACATCCAAATATGAATATAACGGGAAGCAATAATCACTATTCCTTAATATCTCTCAACATCAATGGCCTCAACTCCCCAATAAAAAGACATAGATTAACAAACTGGATACGCAACGAGGACCCTGCATTCTGCTGCCTACAGGAAACACACCTCAGAGACAAAGACAGACACTACCTCAGAGTGAAAGGCTGGAAAACAACTTTCCAAGCAAATGGTCAGAAGAAGCAAGCTGGAGTAGCCATTCTAATATCAAATAAAATCAATTTCCAACTAAAGGTCATCAAAAAAGATAAGGAAGGACACTTCATATTCATCAAAGGAAAAATCAACCAAGATGAACTCTCAATCCTAAATATCTATGCCCCAAATACAAGGGCACCTACATATGTAAAAGAAACCTTACTAAAGCTCAAAACACACATTGCACCTCACACAATAATAGTGGGAGATTTCAACACCCCACTCTCATCAATGGACAGATCATGGAAACAGAAATTAAACAGTGATGTAGACAGACTAAGAGAAGTCATGAGCCAAATGGACTTAACGGATATTTATAGAACATTCTATCCTAAAGCAAAAGGATATACCTTCTTCTCAGCTCCTCATGGTACTTTCTCCAAAATTGACCATATAATTGGTCAAAAAACGGGCCTCAACAGGTACAGAAAGATAGAAATAATCCCATGCGTGCTATCGGACCACCACGGCCTAAAACTGGTCTTCAATAACAATAAGGGAAGAATGCCCACATATACGTGGAAATTGAACAATGCTCTACTCAATGATAACCTGGTCAAGGAAGAAATAAAGAAAGAAATTAAAAACTTTTTAGAATTTAATGAAAATGAAGATACAACATACTCAAACTTATGGGACACAATGAAAGCTGTGCTAAGAGGAAAACTCATAGCGCTGAGTGCCTGCAGAAAGAAACAGGAAAGAGCATATGTCAGCAGCTTGACAGCACACCTAAAAGCTCTAGAACAAAAAGAAGCAAATACACCCAGGAGGAGTAGAAGGCAGGAAATAATCAAACTCAGAGCTGAAATCAACCAAGTAGAAACAAAAAGGACCATAGAAAGAATCAACAGAACCAAAAGTTGGTTCTTTGAGAAAATCAACAAGATAGATAAACCCTTAGCCAGACTAACGAGAGGACACAGAGAGTGTGTCCAAATTAACAAAATCAGAAATGAAAAGGGAGACATAACTACAGATTCGGAGGAAATTCAAAAAATCATCAGATCTTACTATAAAAACCTATATTCAACAAAATTTGAAAATCTTCAGGAAATGGACAATTTCCTAGACAGATACCAGGTATCGAAGTTAAATCAGGAACAGATAAACCAGTTAAAATACCCCATAACTCCTAAGGAAATAGAAGCAGTCATTAAAGGTCTCCCAACCAAAAAGAGCCCAGGTCCAGACGGGTTTAGTGCAGAATTCTATCAAACCTTCATAGAAGACCTCATACCAATATTATCCAAACTATTCCACAAAATTGAAACAGATGGAGCCCTACCGAATTCCTTCTACGAAGCCACAATTACTCTTATACCTAAACCACACAAAGACACAACAAAGAAAGAGAACTTCAGACCAATTTCCCTTATGAATATCGACGCAAAAATACTCAATAAAATTCTGGCAAACCGAATTCAAGAGCACATCAAAACAATCATCCACCATGATCAAGTAGGCTTCATCCCAGGCATGCAGGGATGGTTTAATATACGGAAAACCATCAACGTGATCCATCATATAAACAAACTGAAAGAACAGAACCACATGATCATTTCATTAGATGCTGAGAAAGCATTTGACAAAATTCAACACCCCTTCATGATAAAAGTCCTGGAAAGAATAGGAATTCAAGGCCAATACCTAAACATAGTAAAAGCCATATACAGCAAACCAGTTGCTAACATTAAACTAAATGGAGAGAAACTTGAAGCAATCCCACTAAAATCAGGGACTAGACAAGGCTGCCCACTCTCTCCCTACTTATTCAATATAGTTCTTGAAGTTCTAGCCAGAGCAATCAGACAACAAAAGGAGATCAAATGGATACAGATCGGAAAAGAAGAGGTCAAAATATCACTATTTGCAGATGACATGATAGTATATTTAAGTGATCCCAAAAGTTCCACCAGAGAACTACTAAAGCTGATAAACAACTTCAGCAAAGTGGCTGGGTATAAAATTAACTCAAATAAATCAGTTGCCTTCCTCTATACAAAAGAGAAACAAGCCGAGAAAGAAATTAGGGAAACGACACCCTTCATAATAGACCCAAATAATATAAAGTACCTCGGTGTGACTTTAACCAAGCAAGTAAAAGATCTGTACAATAAGAACTTCAAGACACTGAGGAAAGAAATTGAAGAAGACCTCAGAAGATGGAAAGATCTCCCATGCTCATGGATTGGCAGGATTAATATGGTAAAAATGGCCATTTTACCAAAAGCAATCTACAGATTCAATGCAATCCCCATCAAAATACCAATCCAATTCTTCAAAGAGTTAGACAGAACAATTTGCAAATTCATC
Organism: Rattus norvegicus; assembly: GCF_021556685.1. NCBI lineage: Eukaryota > Metazoa > Chordata > Mammalia > Rodentia > Muridae > Rattus > Rattus norvegicus. The sequence continues at coordinate 11,797,468 of NC_141535.1, forward strand.
TGGAATAACAAAAAACCCAGGATAGCTAAAGCTATCCTCAACAATAAAAGGACTTCAGGGGGAATCACTATCCCTGAACTCAAGCAGTATTACAGAGCAATAGTGATAAAAACTGCATGGTATTGGTACAGAGACAGACAGATAGACCAATGGAATAGAATTGAAGACCCAGAAATGAACCCACACACCTATGTTCACTTGATTTTTGACAAAGGAGCCAAAACCATCCAATGGAAAAAAGATAGTATTTTCAGCAAATGGTGCTGGTTCAACTGGAGGGCAACATGTAGAAGAATGCAGATCGATCCATCCTTATCACCCTGTACAAAGCTTAAGTCCAAGTGGATCAAGGACCTCCACATCAAACCAGACACACTCAAACTAATAGAAGAAAAACTAGGGAAGCATCTGGAACACATGGGCACTGGAAAAAATTTCCTGAACAAAACACCAATGGCTTATGCTCTAAGATCAAGAATCGACAAATGGGATCTCATAAAACTGCAAAGCTTCTGTAAGGCAAAGGACACTGTGGTTAGGACAAAACGGCAACCAACAGATTGGGAAAAGATCTTTACCAATCCTACAACAGATAGAGGCCTTATTTCCAAAATATACAAAGAACTCAAGAAGTTAGACCGCAGGGAAACAAATAACCCTATTAAAAAATGGGGTTCAGAGCTAAACAAAGAATTCACAGCTGAGGAATGCCGAATGGCTGAGAAACACCTAAAGAAATGTTCAACATCTTTAGTCATAAGGGAAATGCAAATCAAAACAACCCTGAGATTTCACCTCACACCAGTGCGATTGGCTAAGATCAAAAACTCAGGTGACAGCAGATGCTGGCGAGGATGTGGAGAAAGAGGAGCACTCCTCCATTGTTGGTGGGATTGCAAACTGGTAAAACCATTCTGGAAATCAGTCTGGAGGTTCCTCAGAAAATTGGACATTGAACTGCCTGATGATCCAGCTATACCTCTCTTGGGCATATACCCAAAAGATGCCTCAACATATAAAAGAGACACGTGCTCCACTATGTTCATCGCAGCCTTATTTATAATAGCCAGAAGCTGGAAAGAACCCAGATGCCCTTCAACAGAGGAATGGATACAGAAAATGTGGTACATCTACACAATGGAATATTACTCAGCTATCAAAAACAACGAGTTTATGAAATTCGTAGGCAAATGGTTGGAACTGGAAAATATCATCCTGAGTGAGCTAACCCAATCACAGAAAGACATACATGGTATGCACTCATTGATAAGTGGCTATTAGCCCAAATGCTTGAATTACCCTAGATCCCTAGAACAAACGAAACTCAAGACGGATGATCAAAATGTGAATGCTTCACTCCTTCTTTAAAAGGGGAACAAGAATACCCTTGGCAGGGAAGAGAGAGGCAAAGATTAAAACAGAGACTGAAGGAACACCCATTCAGAGCCTGCCCCACATGTGGCCCATACATATACAGCCACCCAATTAGACAAGATGGATGAAGCAAAGAAGTGCAGAACGACAGGAGCCGGATGTAGATCGCTCCTGAGAGACACAGCCAGAATACAGCAAATATAGAGGCGAATGCCAGCAGCAAACCACTGAACTGAGAATAGGTCCCCTATTGAAGGAATCAGAGAAAGAACTGGAAGAGCTTGAAGGGGCTCGAGACCCCAAAAGTACAACAATGCCAAGCAACCAGAGCTTCCAGGGACTAAGCCACTACCTGAAGACTATACATGGACTGACCCTGGACTCTGACCCCATAGGTAGCAATGAATATCCTAGTAAGAGCACCAGTGGAAGGGGAAGCCCTGGGTCCTGCTAAGACTGAACCCACAGTGAACTAGTCTATGGGGGGAGGGCGGCAATGGGGGGAGGGTTGGGAGGGGAACACCCATAAGGAAGGGGAAGGGGGTGGGGGATGTTTGCCCGGAAACCGGGAAAGGGAATAACACTCGAAATGTATATAAGAAATACTCAAGTTAATAAAAAAAAAAAAAAAGAAAAAAAAAAAAGAAACACAAATGTCTAAAAACACGATTATGATTTACTTAGTTTATATTCAATTGCATATGATACATATCATATTTGTCTTTGTTGATCTGTGCTATTGTATGAGTCAAATTAATCTATAAGCCCCACTTGCCCAAAAACAGACAACTCACTGAAATACTGTGGGCTCTATTTCTTGGGAAGTAAAAAGGCACATGTTTTGATAACCCTAAAAAAGTTTTGTTGTACCAGATGTGATTGATTGGATGTGGCCAAGAGGTACATAGTCAGGGAATATGTCAAGATGCATGTTTGCCCCTGACTGGACCTGATGGAAAATATGGAAGCCTTGTTATTTTGCATTTCTAAGCCTCTTCAAAATGTGACTGTTCATAATATTCTGGGAACTCAGAGATGGATTTGCTCAGAGTCTATCATCCTAGCCAGTATTTAACTACTAATGCTTGCTTCAAATTTGTCTCAACATCGTGGAACTGTTTTTTCTCTGGTGATTATCATGTTTAACAATTGGAGGCCCCAGCAAGATAAGACAAAATAATATAAACAAAACAAAACAAATAAATAAGCAAAACTCCTCCTAAATTCTGCTGAAGTTGGACTCTGGTGAGTCAGCGAGCCAAAAATCTTGGATAGGTCTACCAATGGGGAGTCTATCCATAGGGTTTCAACACAGAGAAACACTGCTGACCAAGCTGAAGGTTTAGAGAGGGATATTATATATTCCAGACTCTAGGAGACCTCAGAGAGACCCATCCTTAGATGGGTTCTCAGCATCTGGGTTATGGTGCAGTGTGCTGAGGGAACAGGAGGGAACCTCCTCTTTATTAAGAGAGCTTCTCTTAGTCAGGCTGGTGGGCCTTTCTGTCTGACTTACATTGTAAATGTAAATAATCTTGTCTTGTGGGGGTTCTTTTTTGTTTTGTTTTGTTTTGTTTTTTGTCATTTTGGCTCTGACCTTGCCTTACATATGTTACTGTCTTTATGTGTTGTGACTCATGGTGAATGGAAGGATAAATGACAAGGCCAAGAAGCTGGCACTTCTCTTGGAGAGGCCATTCAGGAAACAGTAAGCTGTAAAGTCATGGGACAGGTATAGAGGTCAAAGGATTTCTTTGAATAAAAGTCCCAGAGCCCCATGCAAATTCCCTCAGGCAGCCCTCTTGTATGGCTGCAGTTCTTTAATAAGGCTGGACTTTCAACTCCAACAATATATCCTGTGACCTGTTACTAAGTGGAATGCCCCAGCCACACCACTTACAGGTTCAAACCATACAAAAACTTTTTCTTTATCCTATTATGCAGGTGGGCACGATAGCCCATTGGGAATAGGATTCAGCATCTTCTGCTACCATAGTGATTTCTTTACTATTTTCAAGAATTATAATAGTCTAGGTGGTAGAGAAAGTTTTGTCTTTCTGCTTTATGTATAAGAACAGGTTTGTATTTTCTCATGAGTCTGCAAGTTTCATTGTAAACATGGAGCTGAAGCACAATTGAGCGTATGGTAGCCACCACTTGTCTTGTTTCTGACTGGTCTTTGAGTGTATGAGCTTATTGGGTACTATGCTTCTTGATTATACTTTTCCTGTTTGTCTTATGACTAGACACTATGTGTTTGCTGGTCTGGCTTGAGATATATGTCTAAGCTTTCTGCCCACTGAGTTTAATTCAGCAGAACGTCAAGTATTTTTTGGATATGTGCAGTATCAAAGTTGTTTCACGCTGTTCTACTTCACTGAAAAACCAGCTTTTGAACTGGGTTGTGGCTCCTCTGTTTTTCAGACCCAGACATGTTTGTCTAAGAGCCTATGGAAGGGAAAAAAAGAGCAAAACAGATCAGCTAAAAAGATTATTTATTCCATCTAATTGTCTAAGACTATTATATGAAACTTTTGTATTCAAGATTTGTAAGTTTATTGGATATGGTCAAAATTATGTAATATCTGTAACAAAAAATTTAAAACTAGAAACACAGAGTTAATAGTTTAAAGTCTATGCATAGATGATCTTAAAAGCACCATGTGGCATTATTCTATTTTGATACATAAGAAAGGAATGGCCTACCTCAATCTTTAGTGATGCAGCCACTGTTGCTAGGGTTGCAGAGGAAGGATGTTATTTGACTTCACCACCATCTTCATCAAAGGTGACTATATGGTATAGGCCAACCAAGAAGGCGACAACAGGTTTGCAAGAAATTTAAGATGAGGGTGTATTTTTGTCTAATTCCTATCCTTAGCACAAAGATTACAAAGATAGGATTTTAAAATAAAAGTTGTGTAATATAAGTCACTCAGGTACCATTGATTTTTAAAACATGAAGGGGGTATTGAGCTAGCTAGGCTATGAGACAGGCTATATATGCTTCCAAGGGTGGAACCAAAGTGGTGACCCCAGTCCCAGATGAATCCCAGATATTGAACATCAGGTTGTTCACATTGATGTTGGAACTTGGTTTTACCTTACACAGATTAAGGTTGTGCTCTATATCTTCACTATTGAAATAAAAACGTTACTACTTTTGATATTTTTGGAAATCAAAGTTGTAAGAATTTAAATTTTTTAGGAGGAAATTTTGGAGTTTTATGGAAAATTTAAATTTAAAAAAGCCTAGATACTTTTTATGGAATAATGTTCTAAAATATTTAAATTTGTAAGGCTATGGAAGATTTTACATATATTATTTTAAAAAGTATCATTATTATTACTGTTATTATTATTAAATGTATTATTTAAGGTGATTATGATACTTACATTACCATCTTGATAAATAAATAAGTAAAAGCTAAAAGTGAATGTCACAGTCATGAACACCAAACAATAAATACCAGAATCTGGATATTTCTATCTGATATTGCAACAAGACAGTGACATAAGGTGTCTAGTGAAGTCCCTCCTCATCTAAGGTCTATTCAGGCAAACAGAGACTGATTTAAGAAAGAAGGTCTAGCCTCCTGTTTTTGAAAACACTATTATGCTTTAATTATTTTGATAAATGGAAACAAAAGAAACTATGATATTCAATGATGGCCTACTATGTAAGGGCTAAGAAAGTAAAGTTGTCATTGTCCTTATGAACTTTATTCATAATTTAAAATGTGTACTTTGATGCATTAGGGTAAGATTCCATTGCTATGAAAAGAGAAACCATGACCAAGACAACACTTAAAAAAATTAGATATTTTTATTTACATTTCAAATGTTATTTGCTTTCCCAGTTTCCCAACCACAATCCCCATATCCAACCCTCCTTCCCCATCTTCTATAAGGGTGTTCCCCCTCTCCAACCACCCCCATTCCTGCCTCCCCACCCTGACATTCACCTACACTGGGGGATCCAGCCTTGGCAGGACCAAGGGCTTCTCCTCTTATTAATGCCAAACAAGGCTGCATCTGATACATATGCAGCTGGAGCAATCAGTCTGTCCATGTGTACTCTTTCGATGGTGGTTTAGTCCCTGGGGCTCTCGTTGGTTGGTATTGTAGTTCTTATGTGGTTTCAAGTCCCTTCACCTCCTTCAATCCTTTGTCTAACTCCTCTAATGGGGAACCTATTCTCAGTTCAATGGTTTGCTGCTAGCATTTTTCTCTGTATTTGTAACACTCTGGCTGAGCCTCTCATGAAACAGCTATATCAGGCTCCTATCAACATGCAGTTTTAGGCCTCATCAATATTGTCTTGGTTTGGTGGCTGTATATGGGCTGGGTCCCCAGGTGGGATAGGCTATGAATGGTCATTCCTTCAGTCTCTGCTCCAAACTTTGTCTCCATATCTCCTCCTATGAATATTTTTGTTTCCCCTTTTAAGAAGGACTGAAGCATACATACTTTAGTCATCCTTCTTGAGCTTCATGTGGTCTGTGGATTGCATCTTGACTAACTTGAGCTTTTGGGCTAATAACCATTTAATAGTGAATGCATACCATGTGGGTTTTTTTTTTTTTTTGTGATTGACTTACCTCATTCAAAACGATATTTTCTAGTTCCATCCATTTGCCTATAAATTTCAGGAACTCATTGTTTTTGATAGCTGAGTAGTACGCCATTGTGAAGATGTACTGCATCTTCTTTTTTAAAATGTTTTTCTTTGACCCAATTGGTAAGATATAATTGTGCACCTAAACATACAAAGCCCAGTACCATCCATCCCTTAGGAACATTAATAACAACCTGTAAATACACAGTGCGGAATCAACGTCAGCCTCCATCGTCCTGCCACGGCTTCTCTCCTTCTCCCTCTTCCTTTTTCTTCTAGTCTCCTCCTCTTCCTTCAAACTTCTCTCCCTCCCATTTTTCCTTCTCCTCCAATGACAGGCCTCCTTCTATCCTGTACCCGCCCCTCACCTGTACTTTACAAATTCAATGGGAAGAAGGTTCTGGTGAATTCACCTGGTTCCTGAGTACTTGACTAGGCATCTGTCCTTGGGGCAGTGGAATTAGCATCAAAATACAGATAACTTCAGGGCAAACCACAACATTTCCCCCTTTTTGTCCAGTTAAAAAGCCTTTTCACTATATATAAATTGAGTACAATTATTACCATTCTACAATTTATAAAACATGCAATATACTCAACACAGTCCATCACTATATCAGTTAAACAGAACATTAGTTATCCATTCCAGCTGAAGAAAGGCTTAAAATCTATATTATATCTTGGCTAGTTTGTATACTATCTGATAACTATCCAATAAAATATGTATATTCAGAGTTAAATAGCCTGATATACTATGAGAGTATAATCAGACTTCAACCTCGTCAGAAATCTGAGAATGACCAAATATGTATAAACATAGGAAGCCTAACATGGCTTCCAGAACTGAGAGGTTGTAGAGACAAATCTGCACTAGCACAGTCCCCTTTTAGCAATGTGTAAGCACAAGTCTTCAGCATTCCTGCCCCAAATCAACTGACAGACCCTTGAAATACAGATTTTGAAGGGCTGATCACCCTGTCTTGGCAGAATTTATCGGTCAACTATTCTGCATAATTTGTCATTTTTTGGACATTAGTCTGCAGATGAAACAGGCAGTTTTTGTCTAGTGGCTGCCTAGCCACAAAGTATTGCCTCACCCGGAGGTAGAGATGTTCAAATTCTTCATTAAATCTGCCAAAGGGGAACTGTTAGGAGCAGATATGTCTCAACAAAAGATAAATAACTTTTTTTTTTGGTTCTTTTTTTCGGAGCTGGGGACCGAACCCTGGGCCTTGCGCTTCCTAGGTAAGCGCTCTACCACTGAGCTAAATCCCCAGCCCCAAGATAAGTAACTTTAAATCTCAAATTTTGTGGATTTTTGATGTTTTTGAAAACCATCTATCTATATAAGACGATCTGGACTATTGTCTTTATATCTTAATATTATCTTGAAGGTACTCTCACAAAGTCAGCCATGAATTTGCTAGTTGGTCCTTAACTCCCATGTGTGATCAACTAAGAAGTTTGTAATGACTTCAATAGAAGGACTGGCTCTAAATCTTGTACTTTTATACTTTTAACAAATAAATTTTATATCAAAGCAAGATATGGCCTTTAGTGGGGTAATTCATAAAACAAACCAAATACCTTCTATCAATTCCAATATCAGTAAGCAACATATCAAACCAGGACTTTAGCCCAAAATATAACCATCTGTTCAGCTCTCTACCCGAGGCCACAGATTTTTATTTAACCTTAATAACTTCTATAATATATGTCTGCATTCACTCTGCCTGGTGTTACAGACATTTATCACAACTCTCTACTTGTAGTCAATTTTTCCCTATCTAAGTTCTGAACCGTGGGTGAAAATCCCCACCTGATTCAGGTAATCTCTTTACTCTCTTCTTTCTAAAACAAACTTAATCACTTTTTAATAATACCTGTAATTAAAAAGTAGCTTGTCTAACTAAAATTTCAACCCAAAATTCCCATGGAGCCCACATTAAAAAGAATATCAGTATCCTGAAAGACTTTGTAACCAACTTTCTTTAAAAAGCATCTTTTAATCTCTAACTCTCTGAGCTGCCATTACTTATCACCCAGCAGGGGACCTACAGCCTGCCAGCCCCGGTGGTTTCCCCATTTCTTTGTTTGATTCCCCCACACACACTTAAGATATCACATGACTTAACATGGTGCAGGCCTCCTCTTACTTAGAAAATAAAAACTTTCTCTCAACTCTCAGGATTACTAGTGGATTCTTGCCCATCACCATGGCTCGCCATCTATTGTTGTAAAAATATAAAAAGTAAAAGAAGTATAGGTGTCTTTTACCTCCCTAGGTCTGGCACCGTGGTGCCCCAGGTTATCTGCTAGATATCTTGGTGGAAACACATCCCAACTCCTCCACAGCCCAGTATCTCTTGTTACTGCACACTTGATTACACTCAAATCATCACATAAAAGAACACACAACACAATAATCTTTAACCCAATTGGTAAGATATAATTGTGCACCTAAACATACAAAGCCCAGTACCATCCATCCCTTAGGAACATTAATAGCCCCCTGTAAATACACAGTGTGGAATCCAATTTTTTTTCTTTTGAAAGACCCCCGGAGAGGACCTTTCCCTCAGGAGGAGTCTCAAGCGCCCAATGACCAAGCCGAGTCCACTCGGATGCAATCAGCAAGAGAGTTTATTGGAAAACACAGGTACCTGCGGGCACACAGTCTCTTCAGAGGACTTGCGCGCCCAGCAGCTCCAGCATGGGGCTTTTATAGGGTTTGGGGAAGCAGAAGCGGGCGTACAGAAGCAGATGCATAGTTATGGGGATTGGTGGATTCAAACGAGGCACATAGACATGTTCACATATGATTGGCTATTTCACATGATGAGGTAATAAGGTATAGCTACACATATTGGCAGGTTTGGGGCATCCTGAATGTCGGGGGCTGGGGGCTTATCTCTTCCTGCCAGGTGTCCTGTGAGTCAGATCCGGTACTCCTGGTCTGTTCTGCATTCCTTTTCTTTTATGGTCTGTTAGTTCTAGCTGCAGGGCAGGGCTGCCTGGACTTGCTTTTCACAGTGTTAAGCCCTGAGTCTGAATTTTGAAACTTACTCTTTTAACTTCATATTTTTAAACCTTAAATCTGTATAATTTTCCTTTCACTTTTTTTTTCTTTTTCGGAGCTGAGGACCGAACCCAGGGCCTTGCGCTTGCTAGCACAGTGTGGAATCTTTTTTTTTTTTTTTTTTGGTTCTTTTTTTCGGAGCTGGGGACCGAACCCAGGGCCTTGCGCTTCCTAGGTAAGCACTCTACCACTGAGCTAAATCCCCAGCCCCCTACAGTGTGGAATCTTAATGTCAGCCTCCATCATCCTGCCACGGCTTCTCCCTGTACGGCATTTTCTGTATCCATTCTTCTGATGAAGGTCATCTGGGTTCATTCAGGCTTGTGGCTATTATAAATAAGGCTGCTATGAACATAGAGTGAGTGTCTTTGATGTATGTTGGAGCATCACTTGGGTATATAACCAGGAGTGGTATAGCTAGGTCCTCAGATAGTACAAAGTCCAATTTTTTGAGGAACCTCCAGATTGATTTCCAGAGTGGTTGAACCTATGCTTGCAACCCCACCAACAATGAAGGAGGGATAGATCCTCTTTCTCCACATCCTCCCCAGCATCTGTTGTCACCCGAGGTTTTGATCTTAGCCATTCTGACTAGTATAAGGTGGAATCTCAGGGTTGTTTTGATTTGCATTTCCCCAACAACTAAGGATGTTGAACATTTATGTAGGTACTTCCCAGCCATTTGATATTCCTCTGCTGAGAATTTTTCATTTAGCTCATACCCCATTTTTTAATAGGGTTATTTGGCTCTGCAATTTAACTTCTTGAGTTCTTTGTTTATATTGGAAATTAGCCCTCTATTGGATGTGGGATTGGTAAAGATTTTTTCTCAGTCTGTTGGTTGCCATTTTGTACTAATGACAGCGTCCTTTGTTTTACAGAAGCTTTGCAGTTTTATGGGATCCCACTTGTCAAATCTTGATCTTAGAACATAAGTCCTTTGTGTTTTGCTCAGGAAATATTCCCCAGTGTCAATGTGTTCAAGGCTCTTCCCACTTTTTCTTCTATTAGTTTGAGTGCATCTTGTTATATGTAGATGTCCTTGATCCACTTGGAATTAAGCTTTGTATAGGATGATAAGAATGAATCAGTTTGCATTCTTCTACATGCCAAACTCCAGTTGAACATTTTTTTGAAAATGCTATCCTTTTTGCCACTGGATTGTGTTAGCTGCTTTGTCAAATATCAAGTGACCATAGGTGTGTGGGTTCATTTCTGGGTCTTCAATTATATTCCATTGATCTACCTGCCTGTCTTTGTACCAATACCATACAATCGTTATCACTATTGCTCTGTAATACAGCTTGAGGTCAGCGGAGTTGTTTTATTCTTGAAAATAGTTTTTGCTATCCTGTTCTTTCTTTCTTTTTTTTTTGTCATTCCAAGTGAATTTGCAAATTTCTCCTTTTAACTCTATGAAGATTGAGTTGGGATTGTGATAGGAATTGCATTTCATCTGTAATTTGCTCTTGGCAAAAATGGCCATTTTTCGTATACTAATCCTACCAATCCATGAGCATGGGAGGTCTTTCCATCTTCTCAGATCTTCTTCAATTTCTTTCTTCAGAATCTTGAAGCTCTTGTCATACAAACCTTTCACTTTCTTGGCTAGAATCACACCAAGGTATGTATTTTAAGTTATTTGTGAAAATTGTGAAGGGTGTCATTTCCCTAATTTCAGCCTGTTTATCTTTTGAGTAGAGGAAGGCTACTGATTTTGTTTGAGTTAATTTTATATTCAGCCACTTTGCTTAAGTTGTTTATCAGGCTTAGTAGTTCTGGTGGAACTTTTGAGGTCACGTAAATATACTATCATATCATCTGCAAATCGTGATATTTTTGACTTCTTCCTTTCAAATTTGTATACATTTGACCTCCGTTTGTTGTCTGGTTGCTCTGGCTAGGACTTTAAGTACTATATTGAGTAATTAGGGAGAGAGTGGGGAGGCTTGTCTAATCACAGAATTGGGATTCCTTCAAGTTTCTCTCCATTTAGTTTGACATTGCCTACTGGTTTTCTGTATATTGCTTTTACTATGTTTAAGTATGGGCATTGAATTCCTGATCTTTCCAAGTCTTTTCACATGAAATGCTGTTGAATTTTGTTAAATGCTTTCTCAGCTTCTAATGAGATTATCATGTGTTTTTTTTTTTCCTTTGTGTTTGTTCATATAGTGGCTTAAGTTAATGGATTTTTGTATATTGAACCATTCCTGTATCCCTGGGATGAAGCCTATTTGATCTTGATGGATCATCATTTTGATATGTTCTTGAATTTTGTTTGAGAGAATTTTATTGAAATTTTGCATCAATATCCATAAGGGAAATTGGTCTGAAGATTTCCTTCTTCCTTGCGTCTTTGTGTGGTTTAGGTATAAGCATGATTGTGGCTTCGTAGATGGAATTGGGTAATGTTCCTTCTGTTTCTATTTTGTGGGACAGTTTAGACGATATTGGTACTAGGTCTTCTATGAAAGTCTTATAGATTATGCACTAAACCCTGGTCCTGGGCTTTTTTGCTTGGGAGGCTTTTAATAACTGCTTTTATTTTTTTAGGATTTTACAGGACTGTTAGATGGTTTATCTGATCCTGATTTTACTTTGGTACCTTGTTCCTGTCTAGAAAATTGTTCAGTTCATCCAGATTTTCAAGTTTTGTTGAATATAGGCTTGTTAGTAGAATCTGGTGATTTTTTAAATTTTCTCAGATTCTATTCAATGTCTCCAATTCATTTCTGGTTTTGTTAATTTGGAAACTCTGTGCCCTCTGTTTACCTGTGGGTTTATCTGTGTTGTTGATTTTTTCAAAGAACCATCTTGTTGTTTTCTTGATTCTTTGTATAGTTCTTTTTGTTTCTACTTGATTGATTTTAGCTCTGAGATCGACATTGGAATGGCTAAACTGAGGTCTGTTTCCTGTACACAGCAAAAGGCTGGGTCCTCTTTATGAATTTAGTCTGCTATTCTATGTGTTTTTAATTTGGGAATTGAGTCCATTGATGTAAAAAGATATTAAAAATAATGATTGTTTTTCCCTGTTTTCTTTTTGTTTTTTGTTTTGTTTTTTGCTTTTTTGTTAGAGCTAGAATTATGTTTGTGTGAATCTTTTCTTTTGGGTATGTTGCAAGGAGATTACTTTCTTGCTTTTTCTAGAGTGTAGTTTTCCTCCTTCTATTGGAGTTTTCCACCTCTTAGCCTTTGTAGTTCTGTATTTGTGGAAAGATATTGTGTACATTTTGTTTTGTCATAGAGTATCTTGGTTTCTCCATCTCTGTTAATTGAGAGTTTTGCTGGATATAGTATCCTTGGTTGGAATTTGTGTTCCCTTAGTGTCTGTATGACATCTATGCAGGATCTTTTGGTTTTCACAGTCTCTGCTAAGAAGTCTGGTGCATTTCTGATGGGTCTGCCTTTATATGTTACTTGACATTTTCCCCTTACTGCTTTTAATCTTTTTTTCTTTTTTTTCTTTTTTTTTTCTTTTTTATTTTTTTTTATTAACTTGAGTATTTCTTATATACATTTCAAGTGTTATTCCCTTTCCCGGTTTCCGGACAAACATCACCCTCCCCCCTCCCCTTCCTTATGGGTGTTCCCCTCCCAAACCTCCCCCCATTGCCACCCTCCCCGCATAGTCTAGTTCACTGGGGGTTCAGTCTTAGCAGGACCCAGGGCTTCCCCTTCCACTGGTGCTCTTACTAGGATATTCATTGCTACCTATGGGGTCAGAGTCCAGGGTCAGTCCATGTATAGTCTTTAGGTAGTGGCTTAGTCCCTGGAAGCTCTGGTTGCTTGACATTGTTGTACTTTTGGGGTCTCGAGCACCTTCAAGCTCTTCCAGTTCTTTCTCTGATTCCTTCAACGGGGGACCTATTCTCAGTAGAGTGGTTTGCTGCTGGCATTCGCCTCTGTATTTGCTGTATTCTGGCTGTGTCTCTCAGGAGCGATCTACATCCGGCTCCTGTCGGTCTGCACTTCTTTGCTTCATCCATCTTGTCTAATTGGGTGGCTGTATATGTATGGGCCACCTGTGGGGCAAGCTCTGAATGGGCGTTCCTTCAGTCTCTGTTTTAATTTTTGCCTCTCCCTTCCCTGCCAAGGGTATTCTTTTTCCTCATTTAAAGAAGGAGTGAAGCATTCACATTTTGATCATCCGTCTTGAGTTTCCTTTGTTCTAGGGATCTAGGGTAATTCAAGCATTTGGGCTAATAGCCACTTATCAATGAGTGCATACCATGTATGTCTTTCTGTGAGTGGGTTAGCTCACTCAGGATGATATTTTCCAGTTCCAACCATTTGCCTACGAATTTCATAAACTCGTTGTTTTTGATAGCTGAGTAATATTCCATTGTGTAGATGTACCACATTTTCTGTATCCATTCCTCTGTTGAAGGGCATCTAGGTTCTTTCCAGTTTCTGGCTATTATAAATAAGGCTGCGATGAACATAGTGGAGCACGTGTCTCTTTTATATGTTGAGGCATCTTTTGGGTATATGCCCAAGAGAGGTATGGCTGGATCCTCAGGCAGTTCAATGTCCAATTTTCTGAGGAACCTCCAGACTGATTTCCAGAATGGTTTTACCAGTCTGCAATCCCACCAACAATGGAGGAGTGTTCCTCTTTCTCCACATCCTCGCCAGCATCTGCTGTCACCTGAGTTTTTGATCTTAGCCATTCTCACTGGTGTGAGGTGAAATCTCAGGGTTGTTTTGATTTGCATTTCCCTTATGACTAAAGATGTTGAACATTTCTTTAGGTGTTTCTCAGCCATTCGGCATTCCTCAGCTGTGAATTCTTTGTTTAGCTCTGAACCCCATTTTTTAATAGGGTTATTTGTTTCCCTGCGGTCTAACTTCTTGAGTTCTTTGTATATTTTGGATATAAGGCCTCTATCTGTTATAGGATTGGTAAAGATCTTTTCCCAATCTGTTGGTTGCCGTTTTGTCCTAACCACAGTGTCCTTTGCCTTACAGAAGCTTTGCAGTTTTATGAGATCCCATTTGTCGATTCTTGATCTTAGAGCATAAGCCATTGGTGTTTTGTTCAGGAAATTTTTTCCAGTGCCCATGTGTTCCAGATGCTTCCCTAGTTTTTCTTCTATTAGTTTGAGTGTGTCTGGTTTGATGTGTAGGTCCTTGATCCACTTGGACTTAAGCTTTGTACAGGGTGATAAGCATGGATCGATCTGCATTCTTCTACATGTTGCCCTCCAGTTGAACCAGCACCATTTGCTGAAAATGCTATCTTTTTTCCATTGGATGGTTTTGGCTCCTTTGTCAAAAATCAAGTGACCATAGGTGTGTGGGTTCATTTCTGGGTCTTCAATTCTATTCCATTGGTCTATCTGTCTGTCTCTGTACCAATACCATGCAGTTTTTATCACCATTGCTCTGTAATACTGCTTGAGTTCAGGGATAGTGATTGCCCCTGAAGTCCTCTTATTGTTGAGGATAGCTTTAGCTATCCTGGGTTTTTTGTTATTCCAGATGAATTTGCAAATTGTTCTGTCTAACTCTTTGAAGAATTGGATGGGTATTTTGATGGGGATTGCATTGAATCTGTAGATTGCTTTTGGTAAAATGGCCATTTTTACTATATTAATCCTGCCAATCCATGAGCATGGGAGATCTTTCCATCTTCTGAGGTCTTCTTCAATTTCTTTCCTCAGTGTCTTGAAGTTCTTATTGTACAGATCTTTTACTTGCTTGGTTAAAGTCACACCGAGGTACTTTATATTATTTGGGTCTATTATGAAGGGTGTCGTTTCCCTAATTTCTTTCTCGGCTTGTTTCTCTTTTGTATAGAGGAAGGCAACTGATTTATTTGAGTTAATTTTATACCCAGCCACTTTGCTGAAGTTGTTTATCAGCTTTAGTAGTTCTCTGGTGGAACTTTTGGGATCACTTAAATATACTATCATGTCGTCTGCAAATAGTGATATTTTGACCTCTTCTTTTCCGATCTGTATCCCCTTGATCTCCTTTCGTTGTCTGATTGCTCTGGCTAGAACTTCAAGAACTATATTGAATAAGTAGGGAGAGAGTGGGCAGCCTTGTCTAGTCCCTGATTTTAGTGGGATTGCTTCAAGTTTCTCTCCATTTAGTTTAATGTTAGCAACTGGTTTGCTGTATATGGCTTTTACTATGTTTAGGTATGGGCCTTGAATACCTATTCTTTCCAGGACTTTTATCATGAAGGGGTGTTGAATTTTGTCAAATGCTTTCTCAGCATCTAATGAAATGATCATGTGGTTCTGTTCTTTCAGTTTGTTTATATGATGGATCACGTTGATGGTTTTCCTTATATTAAACCATCCCTGCATGCCTGGGATGAAGCCTACTTGATCATGGTGGATGATTGTTTTGATGTGCTCTTGAATTTGGTTTGCCAGAATTTTATTGAGTATTTTTGCGTCGATATTCATAAGGGAAATTGGTCTGAAGTTCTCTTTCTTTGTTGGGTCTTTGTGTGGTTTAGGTATAAGAGTAATTGTGGCTTCATAGAAGGAATTCGGTAGGGCTCCATCTGTTTCAATTTTGTGGAATAGTTTGGATAATATTGGTATAAGGTCTTCTATGAAGGTTTGATAGAATTCTGCACTAAACCCGTCTGGACCTGGGCTCTTTTTGGTTGGGAGACCTTTAATGACTGCTTCTATTTCCTTAGGAGTTATGGCGTTGTTTAACTGGTTTATCTGTTCCTGATTTAACTTCGATACCTGGTATCTGTCTAGGAAATTGTCCATTTCCTGAAGATTTTCAAGTTTTGTTGAATATAGGTTTTTATAGTAAGATCTGATGATTTTTTGAATTTCCTCTGAATCTGTAGTTATGTCTCCCTTTTCATTTCTGATTTTGTTAATTTGGACGCACTCTCTGTGTCCTCTCGTTAGTCTGGCTAAGGGTTTATCTATCTTGTTGATTTTCTCAAAGAACCAACTTTTGGTTCTGTTGATTCTTTCTATGGTCCTTTTTGTTTCTACTTGGTTGATTTCACCTCTGAGTTTGATTATTTCCTGCCTTCTACTCCTCCTGGGTGTATTTGCTTCTTTTTGTTCTAGAGCTTTTAGGTGTGCTGTCAAGCTGCTGACATATGCTCTTTCCTGTTTCTTTCTGCAGGCACTCAGCGTTATGAGTTTTCCTCTTAGCACAGCTTTCATTGTGTCCCATAAGTTTGGGTATGTTGTACCTTCATTTTCATTAAATTCTAAAAAGTTTTTAATTTCTTTCTTTATTTCTTCCTTGACCAGGTTATCATTGAGTAGAGCATTGTTCAATTTCCACGTATATGTGGGCATTCTTCCCTTATTGTTATTGAAGACTAGTTTTAGGCCGTGGTGGTCCGATAGCACGCATGGGATTATTTCTATCTTTCTGTACCTGTTGAGGCCCGTTTTTTGACCAATTATATGGTCAATTTTGGAGAAAGTACCATGAGGAGCTGAGAAGAAGGTATATCCTTTTGCTTTAGGATAGAATGTTCTATAAATATCCGTTAAGTCCATTTGGCTCATGACTTCTCTTAGTCTGTCTACATCTCTGTTTAATTTCTGTTTCCATGATCTGTCCATTGATGAGAGTGGGGTGTTGAAATCTCCCACTATTATTGTGTGAGGTGCAATGTGTGTTTTGAGCTTTAGTAAGGTTTCTTTTACATATGTAGGTGCCCTTGTATTTGGGGCATAGATATTTAGGATTGAGAGTTCATTTTGGTGGATTTTTCCTTTGATGAATATGAAGTGTCCTTCCTTATCTTTTTTGATGACTTTTAGTTGAAAATTGATTTTATTTGATATTAGAATGGCTACTCCAGCTTGCTTCTTCTGACCATTTGCTTGGAAAATTGTTTTCCAGCCTTTCACTCTGAGGTAATTTCTGTCTTTGTCTCTGAGGTGTGTTTCCTGTAGGCAGCAGAATGCAGGGTCCTCGTTGCGTATCCAGTTTGTTAATCCATGTCTTTTTATTGGGGAGTTGAGGCCATTGATATTGAGAGATATTAAGGAATAGTGATTATTGCTTCCCGTTATATTCATATTTGGAAGTGAGGTTATGTTTGTGTGCTTTCATTCTCTTTGTTTTGTTGCCAAGATGATTAGTTTCTTGCTTCTAGGGTATAGCTTGCCTCCTTATGTTGGGCTTTACCCTTTATTATCCTTTGTAGTGCTGGACTTGTAGAAAGATATTGTGTAAATTTGGTTTTGTCATGGAATATCTTGGTTTCTCCATCTATGTTAATTGAGAGTTTTGCAGGATACAGTAACCTGGGCTGGCATTTGTGTTCTCTTAGGGTCTGTATGACATCTGTCCAGGATCTTCTGGCCTTCATAGTTTCTGGCGAAAAGTCTGGTGTGATTCTAATAGGTCTGCCTTTATATGTTACTTGACCTTTTTCCCTTACTGCTTTTAATATTCTTTCTTTATTTTGTGCGTTTGGTGTTTTGACAATTATGTGACGGGAGGTGTTTCTTTTCTGGTCCAATCTATTTGGAGTTCTGTAGGCTTCTTGTATGCCTATGGGTATCTCTTTTTTTAGGTTAGGGAAGTTTTCTTCTATGATTTTGTTGAAGATATTTACTGGTCCTTTGAGCTGGGAGTCTTCACTCTCTTCTATACCTATTATCCTTAGGTTTGATCTTCTCATTGAGTCCTGGATTTCCTGTATGTTTTGGACCAGTAGCTTTTTCCGCTTTACATTATCTTTGACAGTTGAGTCAATGATTTCTATGGAATCTTCTGCTCCCGAGATTCTCTC
The DNA here is from genome assembly GCF_021556685.1 of Rattus norvegicus. Lineage (NCBI taxonomy): Eukaryota > Metazoa > Chordata > Mammalia > Rodentia > Muridae > Rattus > Rattus norvegicus. The sequence continues at coordinate 11,815,291 of NC_141535.1, forward strand.
TTCCATCTCTTGAATTCTGTTGGTGAAGCTTGTATCTACAGCTCCTTGTCTTTTCTTTTGATTTTCTATGTCCAGGGTTGTTTCCATGTGTTCTTTCTTGATTGCTTCTATTTCCATTTTTAATTCCTTCAACTGTTTGATTGTGTTTTCTGGAATTCTTTCAGGGATTTTTGTGATTCCTCTCTGTAGGCTTCTACTTGTTCTCTAAGGGAGTTCTTTATGTCTTTCTTGAAGTCCTCCAGCATCATGATCAAATATGATTTTGAAACTAGGTCTTGCTTTTCTGGTGTGTTTGGATATTCCGTGTTTGCTTTGGTGGGAGAATTGGGCTCCGATGATGCCATGTAGTCTTGGTTTCTGTTGCTTGGGTTCCTGTGCTTGCCTCTCGCCATCAGATTATCTCTAGTGTTACTTTGTTCTGCTATTTCTGACAGTGGCTAGACTGTCCTATAACCTGTGTGTCAGGAGTGCTGTAGACCTGTTTTCCTGTTTTCTTTCAGCCAGTTATGGGGACAGAGTGTTCTGCTTTCGGGCGTGTAGTTTTTCCTCTCTACAGGTCTTCAGCTGTTCCTGTGGGCCTGTGTCTTGAGTTCACCAGGCAGGTTTGTTGCAGGGGAAAAGTTGGTCCTACCTGTGGTTCCAAGGCTCAAGTTTGCTCGTGGGGTACTGCCTAAGTCCTCTCCGCTGTGGCAGCAACCGGGAAAATCTGTGCCGCTCCTTCCGGGAGCCTCCGTGCACCAGGGTTTCAGATGACGTTTGGTGTTTTCCTCTGGCGCCTGGATGTGCACAGAGTGCAGTCTCTTCTGGTTTCCCAGGCGTGTCCGCCTCTCTGAAGGTTCAGCTCTCCCTCCCACGGGATTTGGGTGCAGAGAACTGTTTATCCGGTCTGTTTCCTTCAGGTTCCAGCAGTGTCTCAGGCGCAGGGGTCCTGCCGCTCCCGGGCCCTACCCTACGGGAACCCAGAGGCCTTATACAGTTGCCTCTTGGGCCAGGGATGTGGGCAGGGGTGGGCAGTGTTTGTGGTCTCCTCCGCTCTGCAGCCTCAGGAGTGCCCACCTGATCAGGCGGTGAGGTCTCTCTCCCACGGGGTTTGGGAGCAGAGAGCTGCTGCGGTCCGGGATCCGCCGGTGTGGGACTTCTGGTAAACACAGGAAGTGCCCGGCCTTAGAGGAATTTTGCCTCTGTGTGTCCTGAGTTCACCAGGCAGGTTTCTTGCAGGGGAAAAGTTGGTCCTACCTGCAGTTCCAAGGCTCAAGTTTGCTCGTGGGGTACTGCCTAAGTCCTCTCTGCTGTGGCAGCAACCGGGAAGATCTGCGCTGCTCTTTCCAGGAGCCTCCGTGCACCAGGGTTCCAGATGGCGTTTGGTGTTTTCCTCTGGCGCCTGGATGTGCACAGAGTGCAGTCTCTTCTGGTTTCCCAGGCGTGTCCGCCTCTCTGAAGGTTCAGCTCTCCCTCCCACGGGATTTGGGTGCAGAGAACTGTTTATCCGGTCTGTTTCCTTCAGGTTCCGGCAGTGTCTCAGGCGCAGGGGTCCTGCCACTCCCGGGCCCTCCCCTACGGGAACCCAGAGGCCTTATACAGTTGCCTCTTGGGCCAGGGATGTGGGCAGGGGTGGTCAGTGTTGGTGGTCTCCTCCGCTCTGCAGCCTCAGGAGTGCCCACCTGATCAGGCGGTGAGGTCTCTCTCCCACAGGGTTTGGGAGCAGAGAGGTAATCTTTTTTTCTTTTCCTTTCTTTCTTTTTTTTTTTTTGTACATTTGTTGTTTTGATTATTATGTGACAGGAGGAATTTCCATTCTGGTCTAATCTAGTCTAATCTATTTGGAATTCTGTAGGCTTCTTGTATATTTATGGGTATCTCTTTCTTTAGATTAAGGAAGTTTTCTTTTATAATATTGTTGAAGGTATTTCCTGGGCCTTTAGTTTGGGTGCCTTTGTTCTCTTTTACACATATTATCCTTACATTTGATCTCATTGTGTCCTGGATTTCCTGGATGTTTTGGTTTGGAAGCTTTTTGCATTTTGCACTTCTTGACTATTGTGTCAATGTTTTCTATGGTATCCTCTGCACCTGAGATTCTCTCTTCAATCTCTTATATTCAGTTGTTGATGCTTGCATCTATGACTCCTGATCTCTTTCCTAGGTTTTCTCTCTCCAGGGTTGTCTCCCTTTGTGATTTCTTTATTGTTTCTATTGCTACTTTTAAATCCTGGATGGTTTTGTTCAATTCCTTCACCTGTTTGATTGTGTGTTCCTGTAATTATTTAAGGGATTTTTGTGTTTCCTCTTTAAGGGCTTCTACTTGTTTACCTGTGTTGTTCTGAGTTTCTTTTAGAAAGTTACTTATGTCCTTCTTAAAATCCTCTGTCATCATCATGTGATGTGATTTAAATCCAAATCTTATTTTTCCCGTGTGTTTGGATATCCAGTATTTGCTTTGGTGGGAGAACAGGGCTTGGTTTCTCTTGCTTAGTTTTCTGTGCTTGCCTCCAGCTATCAGGTTGTCTCTGGTGTTAGCTTGTCTTGCTGTCTCTGACAGTGGCTTGACTGTCCTGTAAGACTGTCTTTCAGCACCATGTAGACCCATTTTCTCTGGATACAGAGAACTGTGGAACAGGTTTAGCTCCTTGTGCAGGCTGAAACTGGAAATGTCCTGTCCAAGACTGCTTCTGCATTTGTATGTCCTGAGGCTACCAGGCAGATCGCTTGGAGCAAAAGAGTTGGTCTTACCTCTGCTCTCAGGTGTGTTGGCTGTCCTGATGACTGGCTTTTGGCTCTTGTCACAGGCAGAAACCAGAAGGTTCTTGACCCAGAATGTTCCTTGCTTCCAGTGCTCAGATGGCAGAGAGGGTAGTAGTTGGGTTCTTCTCGTGCCAGAAATGTGAGCAGAAGTGGTGGTCTCCTCTGAGCTGTCAGGGTTGTCTGCACTCCTGAGGGTCCAGCTTCTTCCCTACAGGATTTGGGTAAAGAGAGCTGTTGAACTGGTTCAGCTTTGGGTGCAGGCAGAAACTTAAAGTTTCCTGCCCCTTACTCCTATGTTCCTGTATGCAGAGGGCACTAGGTAGGTTCCCCTTGGGCCAGGCATTTGACCAGAAGTTGCAGTCTCCCTGAGTTCTTGGGATTGTACTTCTGAGAGTCCAGCTCTCTTCACCCACAGGATTTGGGTACAAAGTGCTATTTTGACTGGTCCAGCTCCAGGAACAGGCAGAAACCAGAAGTCCAAGACAATGCTTTTAAAGGACAACATGTAATTGTTACTGGTTTAGAGGTTCAGTCCATTATCATCAATGTGGGATGCATGGCACTGTCCAGGCAGGCATGGCATTGGAGGAGTTGAGAGTTCTATGTCTTGTTATGAAGGCAAAGAGGAGAAGACTTGCTCCCATGTGGCTCAGAGGAGGGTCTCAAAGCCCATTCTCCACACTGACATAATTTCAACAACAATGCCACACCTACTACAAGTCCACACCTCATAACAGTGCCATTGCCTGTGCTTAGCAAATACAAACCAACACATATATTAAAAAGCTTCAACTCAGGAGTTGTAATTTTTTTTAAGATTCAGACTTAATAGAGAAAAAATGTAAGATTGTAATCTTATAAATGTACCATCTTATCATAAACTGTTAAATATAATAAGGATATGCAACTTAATGATTAGTAACCTTACAAATGATCAAATTCTTTAATGTGGTTGGAACTATACTTGTAGCCATACTAAGAATGAGTGTGATTTACTACATAAATAAACCTAATTTACACTCTTATATACATTTGCAAGGTTAACAAGCAACTAATTTTAAGCAAGGTTTGTTTCATTGTTCATTTAGTTATACTTAATAATGGTCCTCAAATTTGTGAGAAATCTGCTGAATATGGACCTGAAATTGTTTAATGGAAAAAGCTTACTATGACAGACACTTCAGCTCCTGTCAGTGACTCTAAGGTCCGAAAATAGATGATGGGGCATCACGGTTCCACCTGGGTTATGATAATGCCAACCCTTGGGCAAGTGTGGCCAAGTGACTCACCCTAATACTATCGCATAAAGGATGATTTTTTTCAAGTTACATCCATTTGCCTGCAAATTTCATCATGTCATTTAGAACTGAGAAGTAATATTTATTTTGTAAATTAACCACATTTTTTATATCCACTCTTTGGTTGAGGAATCTCTAGGCAATTTTTATTTGTAGCTACTATGAATAAAGGTGCTATAAACATAGAAGAGCAATTGTCCTGTGGTAGGATAGGGCTTTCTTTGAGTATATGATCAAAAATATTGTAGCTGAGTCTTGAGTTAGAACAATTCCAAATTTTCTGGAGAATCACCATACCAATTTCAATAGTTTTACTAGTTTATACCTCCAACTGTATTGGAAGAATCTTCCATTTGTTCCACAGTGATGAGGTACTTGTAATGTGTCCATATATCAGGTTTTAGTTTACAGATTATACTATAGTTAGAATTTAGTAATATTAATAAATGAATTTGTATGTATATTCACATATAACCATATATATTTATATGGTTAACCTATAGTAAAAATTCATTTGTACCCACATAGACATGAAAATACACAAATGACCTTGTTTTATGTATAACATAACGTGTCAGATTTGCTATAAATTTTTCCATTATCTGTTATCATTTTAATTTATTCAAGTATATAATGCAAAACCATAAAATAGAAGAATTGATTTATAGTTAACTAAGTATTGTGGCTTTAACAAGAGTGGCTTCCACAGGCTTACATATTGAGTGCTTAGTCTCCAGTTGGTGAAGTTGTTTGGAGGGGATAAAGAATTGTTGCTTTATTGGAGAAAGTATGCCATTGAGGGTAAGCACTGTGATTTAAAAATCATATATGCCTCCTTTAGGTCACTCTCATCTCAATGTTGTTCTGTGTGTGTGTGTGTGTGTGTGTGTGTGTGTGTGTGTGTGTGTGTCCAGGCCTTAGATTAGATGTAATCTTTCAGGTACAATTCCAGTTCTACACTTGCATGCCTGTGGCCATGCTTCCTGCTTCAATAGTCATGGACTTTAATCCTCTGGGACTGTGAAGCCCCAAATTAAATGTATTATTTTTAAGTTGTCTTGGTTATGGTGCTTTGTCACCATTAAAGAAAAATACCTAAGACACTAAATCACCATCTTAACCATTACCTTTTATCTGCTTTTGTTCTGTAACTGTCCACAGATACCAGCTAGATAAGTATCCTTTTAAATATTTGATGTATACACATATTTAACACTCATCTCTCTTTTTTCCATGATGTAAAATCTACAAAATAATTTTAATCAAATTTCCCCTACCTTTTTCCCCCTGAGGATGGCAAAGTTAGAAATTAGATTAAGATAAAGAAACTAGACTTTAGATAAATTACAACAATATAAGTAGAATTTTGAAAATATTTGCCTTTCTACTACACAAAGTAAAAGTGACATTAAGTCATATTCCATGTAAATGAAAGCAAAAATATTGTCACTAATGTTTAAAAGACAACATACTATTAAAACTAAAACAATTAAAATGTATCTATTCCAATGAATATGAACCCTATGTATATGTTTGTTGTGTTATAAGTTCTTAATGCCTTGTTCTCATAGGTATAAAGATTTGCATCTCAGAGTAAATTACATCATTAGTAAGAAGTATACAGGAAATCACATTTTCACATGAATAGTAACATTCATAGAAAAGGACAAAATTAGATTAAAGTTATCTATCAGAGGAGTGTACCAGAAAAAAAAGTAATGTCATAACATTTTTTGCAGCTCACCCCACTGTGCTAGCATGCAGGCTACAGCTTCATTGAAGTCATTTACTTTTCTTAGGCAAATAAATATTTTAGACACTAAGTTATTTTTAACAACAGCTAAATGTTGCATTTGAAACATTAACCACACTTAAGATTAAAAACCTCTTTTAAATTTAAGTCTCTTTTTGTTAGTTTTTTTTTTTTGTCTCTACATGTATAACTAACATCCTTTTCATTGGCCCTGGCACCTTGGCTTTGCATAGTAATTACAGTGGACTGCATTGTTTATTTCTTTCTCATACATATAATGGTTATACTTTGTGTTTAGGAGCTCAGCAAATCGACCTAAAGCTTCCTCCTTCACCTCCTAAGCTCCTTAGTACTGTATACAAACACTCAGCCCACACTATATTCACACTGAGTTTCAGTCAATAAACATGTTGATTTGCAATAGTAACACAGGCATTTCTTAAACCACAGTGTTGTTATCTGGTTACCACCATTAGAGAACTGATGACTTTTTCAATTTCCCTTGCTTTCCAAGCATCAAAAGACATTGTCCATTTAGCTGGCACTTACCAGCTTCCACATTAAGGAAGAGCATAATGATAACTATGTTTCTGATTATAGTTGCACTGACTACTAAGAAACTGATTGTAGAAACTGTCACTGAGGAACCGGAGACTGGAGAATGGGATATAAGGAGCAGCAAAGTCACAAAAGAGCAAGGGTAGATAGGAAAAAAGGAAGATGATAGAGAGGAAAAAGAAAACAAGGCAAGGATGGGGAGCACATGTTTGTATTCCTCTGTCTCCAACTATTACAGGATCTAATGTACCAGATTGTTTTCTCTACAGATGGGAGGATAAACTCATAAATAAAAAGAACTCCTTTCCTTTCCTCTTGGAGATGTTTTGTGGAGGTACATTAAAAAGGTTTGGCATGCTAAGTTAGAAACTGAATGGAGTAACAGAGTTAGGAAGAGTCACCCACCCATGAGATGGATCACAAGTTGGGCCAGTTACAGGCTCACTAGTCAGCCATTCCTTCATTGCCCTCGATATTTGTCCCTGCATCTTCAGACAGGATCAACTTGTGGGTTGTTTTCTTTATCCCTCCATTTAGGGTTCTCTCTGAACTATCAGATTCCACATCCCTACTGGTGGGCATCTCAGCTAAGGTGGCCCACATGGAGCACTGGGAACCTCGCCAGTACAAATTCACTAGGATTTTCTAGAGTTTCCTCCCAGCCCCCAATCCTAAGAACTGAATATTTACATTCATTCTCCAGGCCCTCTGGGCTTCTCTCCTGTCTTCAGCTATACTGTATATAAAGTTCTGCTTTATATAGAACATTTATAAAATCCAAGGTATAAAAGTATGTTAAATATTATTGGAATCATATATGCATGAATGTAAACACATTCATATATTAAGATAGAAATATACACTGATCAAATTAATATTTTACTAAAGGTAACATTTTGTGGTTATTTTGATTTTTTTTTAATTTTAAAAACCTATTTGTCTATGTGGGCATAGATGTCATACAATTCACTGTTAGAACAGGCTGGTTTCAAACTCACAAAGGTCTGGCTTTCTTTGTCTCCCAAATTCTGGGACTAAAGACAACTCTGAGATTCTACCTCACTCCAGAATGAGTGAGAATAGTTAAGATAAAATATTCAGGTGACAGCAGATGCTGGCGAGTATGTGGAGAAAGAGTAACACTCCTCCATTGTTTATGGGATTGTGAGCTGGTACAACCACTCTGGAATTCAATCTGGCAGTTCCACAGAAAATTGGATGCTGTACTACCTGAGGACCCAGCTATACCACTCTTGGGCATATACCCAAAAGATGCCCCAACATATAACAAGGACGCATGTTCCACTATGTTCATTGCAGCCTTATTTATAATACCCAGAAGCTGGAAAGAACCCAGATGCCCTTCAACAGAGGAATGGATACAGAAAATGTGGTATATTTACACAATGGAATACTATTCAGCTATTAAAAACAATGACTTCATCAAATTCTTAGGCAAAGGGATGGAACTAGAAAATCGCATCCTAAGTGAGGTAACCCAATCACAAAAGAACACAGATAGTATGTCCTCACTGATAAGTGGATATTAGTCCAAAAGCTTAAAATACCCAAGATAAAATTCACAGACCATATGAAGCGCAAAAAGAAGGAAGAAGAAATGCTCACAGGAGGAATTATGAAGACAAATTGTGGAGCAGAGACTGAAGGAAAGGCCCTTGAGTGACTGCCCTATCTGGGGTATCCATCCCATATACAGACTCCAAACCCAGACAATGTTGCAGATGCCAAGAAGTACATGCTGACGGGAGCCTGATATAGCTGTCTCCTGAGAGGCTCTGCCAGAGACTGACATATACAAAGGTGGATGCTCACAGCCAACCATTGAACTGAGAATGGAGTCCCCAAGGGAGGAGGTAGAGAAAGGACTGAAGTAGCTGGGGGGGGTTTCCAACCTCATAATAAGAATCACAATATCAACCAATCAGACCACCCAGAAATACCAGGTACTAAACCACCATCCCAAAAGAACACAGAGATGGACCTATGGATCCAGCTGCATATGTAGCAGAGGATGGCTTTGTCGGACATCAATGGGAAAAGATAACCTTGGTCTTGTCAAGGCTCAATGCCCAGTGTAGGGGAATGTCAGAATGAGGATGTGGGAAGGAGTGGTTAGGTGGTTGAGGGAACACCCTCACAGACACAGGGGGAGAGGGAATGGGTTACCAGGTTTCTGGAGGGCAAACTGGGAAAGGGGACAATATCTAAATGTAAATAAAAAAATATCGCCCCCTGCCAAATCATAAAAAACAACAACAACAAAAAAGAGAGATACCAGTATGACCAATTATAGATTTTTGGATTCTTGGATATTCTAACACTCACAAATATATTACTTTAATAATCACAAAAATTTTCTTTCATTTTTTTAGAAAAATTAAGTATAATGAATGTAAGAGCTTATATTTGACTATTAACATAAAGTCTACAATATGGAGTTTTCAGAAAATTAATGTCAAAATATCACATATAAGACAAGCTCATGGTAATGATTCTGTTCAAAACATTAAGGAAAAGTCTGATAAAGACTGGAGAGATGGGTCAGCTGTTATAAGCACTGACTGACCTTCCAGAACATTGCTTTTATTCTCAGAATCTACATGACATCTGTGATGGTTTGCATATGTTTGGCCCAGGGCGTGGCACAATTAGAAGGTATGACCTTGTTGGAGGAAGTGTGTCACTGTAGGGGTGGGCTTGGAAACCCTCCTCCTAGCTGCTTGAGGATGCTCAGTCTTTTCCTGGATTCCTTCAGATGAAGATATAGAACTCTCAGCTCCTCCTGAATCATGCCTGCCTAGATGATGGCAATGTTCCTGCTTTGATGATAATGGACTGAACCTCTGAACCTGTAAGCCAGCCCAAATTAAATGTTGTCGTTTACAAAACTTGCATTGGTCTTGGTGTCTGTTCACAGCAATAAAACCCTAACTAAGACAGCATCTAATAATTATCTGCAATTTTAGTTCCAATGGATCTGATAAACTCTTACATTCTCAATGTTCCATGAGCATGCATGTAAACACAGATATAATTCGAAGCAAAACTCCTATTACTCCCACACTCAAAACTGTATTTTTGCTTCTTATCCATTACTTAAGGGTATTATTTAACCCATTGTTCACAAGATTATTGAAATTTATATTCGACTGTACACCCTTTATGCCAAAATATTTCTTCAATGTGTCTTTCCTCTCTGAGTATAGTTACATTTCAAGAGAAAGCAACTTTTATATCTCTTTCAATTTTAGCATGGTTCAACACAAATTTTAATGCACATGGTACATAAAATGCAGGAATAATTAAATAAGTGAAAAATTCTGAGATATATAAGCATTTCATGATCTAGTTTTTACAAGGTAATGATCATATTTAATGTTGACAAAGTAAAGGGTATACCTGAGAAAAAATATGTACTTTGATTTAGATGGCTGTTCATTTTTAATGATGCCAAAGGGTAGTAGAGAACCAAATGTACATTTAAAATGCTTATCCTCAAACATGCAAAGCTTAATTAACCAGGATTTCTTTAACTTGGACTGTTGATAGTTTAAGACAGGTAACCACTATATATAGGTATTCTGTTAGGCATACTACTCTTTACTCTTTACATTTTCTGTTTCAAATTTCTAGGTGCTCTTAAAGCTGTCACTCCAATTAGACATTCCTATGCTGAGAATTCTCTTATACTTGCACCCCATTTTTAATTGAGTCATTTGTTTTGTTGATGTCTAGTTTCTTGAGTTATTTATCTAGTTTGAATATCAGCTCTCTGATTCAGCATTGATGAAGATCTTTATCCAACGTGTAGGGTGATGTTTTGTTCTTTTGACAGTATCATTTACCTTACATAAGCTTTTCAGTTTTTTGTGTTCTCATTTATTAAAGGTCAAGAAACACTTATTCAACATCCATAGTTACCAAATGCAAATCAAAATGACTATGAGATTCTATCTTATACCTATCAGAATCATCAAAATGAAAATTCAAGTCGCAAGGATGTAGAGCTAGGGGAATACTCCTCCATTGCTGGTTGGAATCCAAAATTATACAAACAGCTTGGAAATCAATTTGTTGGTTTCTTCATAATATGTGAAATAGTTCCACCTTAAGATACAGCTATACTATGCTTGGGCATAAATCAAAAGTTGCTCAATTTTATTTCTAGCAGCTATGTTGATAATAGTCAGAGACTGAAAACAACCTAAATGTTTCTTAACTGAAGATTAGACTTAAAAAAAATGTGGTACATTTACACAGTGGAATGTCATTTGGCTATTAAAAACAATGACATGGTGAAATTTGTAGGCAAATAGATAGAATTAGAAAAGATCCTCTTGAATGTAGTAGTCCTGACCTAAAAGATGCATGGTATGTACATGGTATGTATGTACTTATAGTTTGATAATAACCGTAAAGTACAGCATAATCATACCACAATCCAGGGATCTAAAAGAAGCTATTTAACTCTCATTAAATAGGGCCCAAGCGAAGACTCTTGACTCTCACCTGAAGGGGACGTAGAATAGACACTGGGGATCAATGGATGAAGGAAACTGGGTGGGTAGGGGTTGGGGAGGGATTTAAAGGAGAAGTAGGTAAGATCAGGTGTGAGGAAATGGAGGAAGACAGTACTTTGAAAGAGAAGTGGAAATGTTGTACATGGTAGACATCTGTAGGATGAGCTAGAAACATAGGACAATGGAAACTCCTAGGAATCTATGAAGGTGACTGGAGCTAAGACTCCTAGCAATGGAGGATATGGAGCCTGAAATGGACATCTCCTGTAAGCAAAAATACTTCTAATGGAGGGACTGGGGTATTAACATAGCCATCAAACCTTAGACCTAAAATTTCTTCTGCCAACAAGTTGTGTAGATGTAAAGATAGAGCAGAATCTGAAGGAATGGCCAACCAATAACTGATTCATCTTGAGACCCATGCCATGAGAGAGAGAGACCACCCCGACACTATTAATGATATTTTGCAATACTTCCTCAAAGGCACCTAGCATAACCTTCATATAAGAGTTTTTATGCAGAAGCTTGATGGAAACATATGCAGAGACTCAGTCAAACATTAGGAAGAACATGGGTAAGCCTCTAGAAGATGTGTGAGGAAGGATTAAAAAGCCAGACAGGTAAAGGACACCACAAGGAAACATACACAAGTAACTAACCTGTATCTATAGGGGCTCATAGACACTGAACCACCAAACAGCATTCATGGGAATGACCAAGGCCCTCTCAATATATGTAACAGTTTTATAGCTCTGCCTTTGTGTGGGACTCCTAACACCAGGAGCAGAAGCAGGGGCAGGGGCAGGGGCAGGGGCAGGGACAGGGACAGGGACAGGGACAGGGACAGGGGCAGGAGCTGTATATGAAAATTTTTTGCCTGCTTTTGGATCTCATCCATCTAACTGGGCAGCCTTGCCTAGTTACAATATAAGAAAATGTGCCTAGTCCTAATGAAACTTTATATGCCAAGGTTGGTTGATATCCGTAAGAGACATTTCTCAGGGGAAATTGAGGATGTGAGGATGGCCAGATGGAAGGAAGATGAGGTTAGTGAGAGGTACTGGGAGGAGAGGAGGAAAGGGAAGCTTTTCTCAAGATGTAAAGTAAATTAATTAATAAAAACAGAAAATCAAAACAATAAAACTCACTATCTGCCCCCTGAAGTATCATCTGAAAAACTTGTTAAAAAAGAAAAAGACAGACGCTGTCTCTGATTTTGTCAAACTTGAGGACTGATACCTGAGACTGGCCTCTGACCTCCACACATTTGAAATGATATATTAATACTCTTACACAAGAAGTCATATAAACATACACAAAATAAATAAATATTTAAATTGTACCTGGGGAAAAAACAGTTTTCTACTCAGTTTGTTGATGTGTGTGAACTATAAAATATCACTACATCAAGTTAGATCTATAATTATAAATGTCACAAGATCTTATCAAAAGAGCAAAGTCACTTTAAACAGCATGGGAAGTTGCACATTTGAGAGATTTGCATTTTTCTCTTTCCCTGATATTGAGATTTCAGGTCAGGATCAGTAGCAATTATACTCTATTAACCTGAAGATATTTTTATCAGATTTATTACAAGGATAATGTAGTCATTGTATTCTTGGTGGTCAATTTTTATTACTGTAAGCTAAATAAAACATTGATTTGGTTATTAGACTTTTTCTTTACAGACATCTTTTATCTGTAATCAATAACTATTAGATTTGCTTTTCAGAACAAGAGCTTAGGCAGTTTTATTGGAGTTCAACTCTTTGTCATTTATAATTATTTTGTAGTAAGATCTAATAATAAGGTGATTTTCCCTGGGAAGCTTTCAAATTAATTTTTAAATAATTCACCTGTGTTTCTAAACAAAAATGCCTTCTGATTATTTCAATACACAATCTTTCTGTTTTTTTTAATCATTTATATCCATGTATCTGTTTTTTCATGGCTATTCTTAGTCAATCTCTTGATAATTTTACTTTTTGATTATACATACCCCTTCTGTGTATACCAGAACTCATAGTACCCACACTGATTTTAAATTCATATATGTAGTACATTTTTAAAATTCTTAAAATTCCATGTTTCTTATTTATTTAATTTCTTTTAAATTTTTCTTAATTCTTTGCTAATTTCATAATTTTATCATATTCAACCTCATCTAACATCTCCCATACTGACTCCTATTTAACTAGTCCCTAGCTTCATGTTCTCATAAGTTTTATTGTTAATAGCCCTTGAATTCTGATATATGTGGTCACATACTGCAGTGTACTTTACCTGCCAAAAACAGCACCTTCACAGACAACTGATTCCCGTTACTCCAGAAACTCTCAATTGTCAATAACCCCTCCTAAAGGGGGAGGGACATTGTTTTAGGCTCAAAATTGTTTCTATGAAACATCATGATGAAAAGCAAATTGGGGAGGACAGAGTTTATTTAGCTTACTCTTTCACATCACAGTCCATCATTAAATAATGTCAGAACAGGAACTAAACAACTGATCTCAGGTCATAGATTGGTATTGCTTACTGGCTTGCTCCTTGTGGTTTGCTCAGCCTGCTTTATTATTAAACCCAGACCACCAGCACAGGGATGACTTCACCCACAGTGGAATGGGTTCTCCTCCATCAATGACTAATTAAGAAATTCCTCTACAGACTTGCATTCGGCATGATCTTATGGAGGCATTTTCCACTTTACTGGATATTTTATATATTTACATTTCAAATGTTATACACTTTCACACCTCTCCCATTCCTCCTCCCCCTGCTTCTAGAGGATGCTCCCACTCTCACCTACCCACTCCCTCTTCAACGCATGCCTTGGCATTTCCCTATATTTGGGAAACAGTCCCTCACAGAACCAAGGGCTTTCTTCCTATTGATGCCAGACAATGTCAATCTGCGCTATATATGTGGTTGGAGCCATGGGTCCCTCCCTGTGTACTATTTGGTTGGTGATTTAGTCCCTGGAAGCTCTGGGGGGCAGGGAACTAGTTGGTTGATATTGTTGTTCTTCCTACTGGGTTGCGAACACATTGAGCTACTTCAGTTCTTTCCCTAACTCCTCCATTGGAGACTCTATGTTCAGCCCAATGGTTTGCTACAAGCATCCTCATCTATCATCAGTAAGGCTCTTGTACAGCCTCTAAGGAGACACCCATCTCTGGCTCCTGTCAGCAAGCACTTCTTGGCATCAGCAATAGTGACTGGGTTTGGTAGCTGCATATGGGATGGATCCCATGTGGGACAGTTTCTGGATGACCTTTCCTTTAGTCCCTGCTCCACTCTTTGTCCCTGTATTTCCTCCCTTGAGTGTTTTGTTCCTCCTCCTTAGAAGGGATATACATTTTTGTCTTCCTTCTTCTTAAGACTCATATGGTCTGTGAATTATATCTTGGGTATTCTAAGCTTTTGGGCTAATATCCACTTATCAGTAAGTACATACCTTGTATGTTCTTTTGTGACTGGGTTACCTCACTCAAAAAAATATTTATTTTCTAGTTCCATCCATTTGCCTACTAATTTTATGAAGTCATTGTTTTTAATAGCTGAGTAGTACTCCATTGTGTAGATGTACCATGTTTTCTGTATCCGTTCCTCTGTTGTAGGAAATCAGGATTGTTTCCAGCTCCTATTATAAATAAGACTGCTATGAACACAGTAGAGAATGAGTCCTTGTTATACGTTGGAGCATCTTTTGGTTATATATCCAGGAGTGGAGTGGTATAGTTTGGTCCTCAGCTAGTACTATGTCAAATTTTCTGAGGAACCACCAGACTGATCTCCAGAGTGGTCGTACCAGCTTACGATCCCACTAAAAATGAAGGAGAGTACTTCTGGGAGACTAGATCTCTCTGGGCAAGATTTAGGTCTGGAGGGCTATGGGACAGCCATAGCTTTGAGGACAGATGGAGATCTGAATTGGAGGTATTTTCTTAATTCAAGTTTCTTTCTTTATGCTGATTCTAGCTTGTTTAAAGTTTATATTAAACTATCCTACACAAGGACCATTAATCCTTTCCCCATCCATGTTTCTAATATTGTTTGACCTGCTTTTGTATACATCTTGTACAAGAAACTACAACTTCTGTGAGTTCACGAGAATGTAGGTGCTGGTTTTCCAAACAACAAAAAAAATTGTTTTTTATTTTGCTCCTAATGCTCTCTGATCTCTGGTTCATAGAATGTCTCTGCCCTTCTTTTATACAGCCCTCTGGCCTTGATACTACATTTGCGGTTGGGTATAGCATTGTGGTATTTTTTTATCTGGACCAATTGTCAGTTTTTGTGTTAAATACTGTGAACTGAGAAAGTAACTTCTCTGATGATGTCTGATACTCATGTTAACCTATGAGTAGCTAAGTACAAATTAAAATGGCAATTTGATACTTTCCCCAGTTATCAGGATAACAGAAGTCAACTCAAACCTAGCATCGGTGAATTCCACAGTCCTGGATTCTAAGCCATATTTCTAAGACAAATTTCTTTGCATTAAACTAAGTGAGATTTCTCAGACATAGACCTAGAAGGACAAATACCAAATATTCTAAATCATATATGCATATTAGCATCAATTCCTGTTGTGTGTGTTTGTGTGTATGTATGTATGTATGCATGCATGTATATATGATGTGAACACATATACACACTCACATACATGCATTCACAAACAAATGTGTTAAAATTAGAGAACCCGTAGAACCCAGGGACTAAAATGAGACTATTGGATGATGGTGAAAGAAAGATCTTAGGGAAGGAGATAATAAAACTTATGTCTTATGGATGGGAAAACAGGAGTGACAGAGATAATTGTTTAAAAGAGGAGAAAATGGGAAGATTGATTAGGTAGAAGGATAGATAACCAACACCAAGAGTGTTTGAAAAAGTCATATGAAAGCCAAATGTTTTGTGAAATTATATATGTTTATATCAAATAGTTTAATCAGAGTTATCGTACACAGAAAATAATGTTCTTCATAAGTCACCAAATGAAAAGCCCAGTGCAGTATCCTGCATGGTAGCATATACTTTTAACCTCAGAATCTAGTACTCAGAGGCAGGTGGATATCTGTGTATTTGAGGCCAACTTGCTCTGCATAAAGAGCTCTAGGACAGATAGGATTACATAAAGATATGCGTTTCAAAAGGGCCCCCCTCTAAAAGAAAGCAAACAAATAAAACAAAAATAGAGAAAAAGTCCTATGTATGTATGGAAAAAAACTACCACCTGTGTAGGTGTGGACAGGCACATACCTCATTTTCCAATTGTAGAATATCGGTTGCCTATTGCATTAATTACTAAATGTTTCTCAAATCACACTACCAGTGGTGGCATGTGTTCTTCATCATCTGGTAATGTTCCAGATTTCTGAAACACACATACACACACACACACACCTGAATACACAAAGTCTTATATTTAACATGCCTTAAATAGCACTATGGGTAGGCACTTCCAAACCAAACCTGTAGCTAGCATACTCTAACCTCTTAATCTCCTGAAGAAGCTACTGATTTGTTTGAGTTAATTTTATATCCAGTCACTTTACTGAAATTGTTTATCAGGTGTAGAAGTTCTCTGGTGAAATATTTTGGATCACTAAAGGATACTATCATATCACCTGCAAACAGTGATATATTGACTTCTACCATTCCAATTTGTATCCCTTTGACCTCCTTTTGTTGTCTAATTGCTCTGGCTAGAACTTAAAGTATTATATTATATAGATAGATAGGAGAGAGTGGACAGCAAAAACTAAATGGTATTGGTACAGTGTCAGACAGGTAGATAAATAGATTAGAATTGAAAACCAAAAAATGAACCCACATAACTATGGTCATTTGATCTGTGACAAAAAAACTAAAACCATCCAGTGGAAAAGAGACAGCATGGTCACAATGGTTCAACTGGTGGTCAGCATGTAGAAGAATACAAATTGATCCACTGTTTTCTCCTTATACAAAGTTCAATTCCAAGTGGATCAAGACTTCCACATAAAACCAGATACAGTGAATCTAATAGAAGAAAAATGGAGAAGAGCCTACAATATGCAAATCAAAACGCTGCTGAGATTTCACCTCACACAAGTCAGAATGGTTAAGACCAAAAACTCAGGTGACAGCAAATGCTTGTGAGAATGTGGAGAAAGAGGAACATTCCACCATTGCTGATGGGATTGCAAGCTGGTACAACCACTCTGGAAATCAGTTCAGCAGTTTCTCAGAAAACTGAACATAGTACTACCTGAGGAGCCAGCTATACCACTCCTGGGCATATATGCAAAAGATGCTCCAACAAACAACACAGGATACATTGTTCTACTATGTTCATTGCTGCCTTAGTCACAAGAGCCAGAAACTTGAAATAACCCAGGTGTACTTCAAAAGAGGAGTGAATACAAACAATGTGGTATATTTATACAATGGAGTAGTACTCAGCTATTGAAAACAAAGACTTCTTGAAATTTTCGGGCAAATGGATGGAACTAGAAAATATTATCCTGAGTTATCCTAGTGACAAACGAACACACATGGTATGTACTCACTGATAAATGGATAATAGACAAAAGTTCAGAATACCCGTGATACCACTCAGAAACCCTATGAAGCAGAAGAAGGAGGAAGACCAAAGTGAGTATGATTCAGTCCTACTTAGAAGGGGGAACAAAACAATCTTGGGAGGTAGAGAGTAGAAGAGACTTGGGAGGAAGTCAAGAGGATTCAGAAGTTTAAAAGGAAGCAGGATCAAGAATGGAAGGAGATGGAAGATATATACAGTGGTCAGAAATTGAGCAGAAGGTTGTAGCAATGGGGGATGGGGATCTGGGGGTAGCCACCAGAAAATCCCAGGTGCTCCCATGACACAATGGGCATAACATGAGCTGAAATACCCCGAAAACGGAGAAAGAACCTGTAAAGACCGTATCCAGAGATCTTAATGGCACAGCCCCTGGTTGAGGGATCAGGCCACTCACCCATCTCAAAAATTTTAACCCAGAATTGCTCTTCTCTACAATACAGGGACAAAGAATGGAGAAGAGACTGAAGAAAAGTCCGTCCAGAGACTGCTCCACTTCGGGATCCATCTCATCTGCAGACACCAAACTGAGACACTACTGTTCATGCCAAGAAGTACTTGCTGACAGGAGCCTGACACATAATTTTTGAATGTGCTTTCTCAGAAGTAATTACTTAAGAAGGTTAAGTTTATAGGGTCAGGCTTTTGTTAAGATACATGAACTAAGAGCTATTATGAAATGGGAGTCTCCAAAATGAAGACTTTTCTGTAGTGCTGAAATCCAAAATAGATGCTTCAGATTTACCTTACCAGAACATTTGATTTCTTTTAAATAAAATTTTTTGTCAATGCTATATGTATGTGCCCTGTTCACTGAAGAAGAAAAATGATACTACAATTCTAAGCAGTCTAACTGCTCCAATATACAACTATCTTTCTCCTTTCACAAAAAAACCCTTCATTATTCTCTCTGCTGCTAGATTAGAACACCAATGAGATACTTACAGATGAGATTATAGGATGCATCACCAGTCTACAGCTTTGAAAGTTCAACTTAATATTCTCAATGGTGTACTCCCAATCACGGGAATTTCAAAGATTTGTCAAAACCTTAGTTTCTGTTGTAGGTTTGTTACATTTTGTAGTTTTTAATTTTGCTAGATTTAAGAAATTAATTTGGTAACTGAAAGCCATTTTAACTCACAGTGCTATTGCATGTCATATTTATCATTCTACAGTCTATATTTCCTGAATTATTTATATTTCATATCTTTAATTTTTGTTTTACATATGCAATACTTCATGAATTCATCTTTGGAAATAAATTAATAGATTTTAATGTTTCTAGATTGATTTTGTTCCCTGCATTATGCAATTTGATTCAGAATAATCAGTTTTAAAATATTCGATATTTTTAAAAAAATGGTTAAAATGGTTATAGAAAATTCAGATAGAGAAAATTTTCAAATGTTTATATAAATGTATGGCAATATTATGTGTCTTTGTACCTGATATATATGATTTACAGTACTTTTTAATGGAGCATATATTGTGTAACTTTATTCAGAAAATGCTTAATATTTACAGCCAATATGATGGTGCTTTTTTTTTAGACTAGATATTTCTTATTTATTTACATTTCAAAGATTATCCCTTTCCCCAGTTTCCAGTTCATAAGCCCACTATCCCATCCCCGTCGCCCTTCTTTTATGAGGGTGATCCCCCACTTATCCACCCATCCCTTCCCACCTCCCCACCCTGACATTCCCCTACGCTGGGGGATCCAGCTTTGACAGGACCAAGGGCTTTTCTTCACATTGGTGCCCAACAAGGCCATCCTCTGCTATGTATGCAGCTAGAGCCATGGGTTTGTCCATGTGTACTCTTTGGGTAGTGGTTTAGTCCCTGGGAGCTCTGGTTGTTCTTATGGGGTTTCAAGCCCCTTTAACTCCTTCAATCCTTTTTCTAACTCCTTTGACCTTTATTTGTGTGAATGTTCTGGCTAGGACTTCGAATACTATATTGAATAGGTAGGGAGAGAGTGGGCAGCCTTGTCTCTACCTTGATTTTAATGAGATTGCTTCAAGTTTCTTTCCATTTGTTTTGATGTTGGCTACTAGGTGTGCTGTGTATTGCTTTTACTATGTTTAGGTATGGGGCTTAAATTCCTGATCTTCCCAGGGCTTTTAACATGAAGGGGGTGTTGAATTTTGTCAAATGAGTTTTTTCATTTGAGTTTGTTTATGTAGTGGATTATGTTGATGGATTTCTATATATGGAACCTTCCCTGCATGCTTGCGACGAAGCCAACTTGATCATGATGGATTATCACTTTGCTGTGTTCTTGAATTCTGTTTGCAAGAAATTATTGAGTAATTTTGCATCGATATTCACAAGGAAAATTGGTATTAAGTTTTCTATTTTTATTGGTTCTTTGTGTGGTTTAGGTATAAGTGAAACCTGTGGCTTCATAGAAAAAAATGACACATGTTTCTTCTGTTTCTATTTTGTGAAATAGTTTGGACAGTATTGGTATTAGGTCTTCTATGAAGGTGATGTAATTCTCCATTAAACCCTAAACCCATCTAGTCCTGGGCATTTTTTTTTCCATTGGGAGACTTTTAATGACTGCTTCTATTGCTTTAGGAGTTATGGGACTATTTACATGGTTTATCTCAGCTTAATTTAACTTTGGTACCAGTTTCTGTCAAGAAAACTGTTCATTTCATCCAGATTTTCCAGTTTTGTTGATTATATGCTTCTGTAGTAGGATCTGATAATTTTTTTAAATTCCTGAGTTTCTATTATGTCTCCCTTTTGATTTTGTTAATTTGAATACTCTCTCTGTGCCTTCTGGGTAGTCAGGCTAAGGGTTTATCTATCTTGTTGATTTTATCAAAGAACCAGCTCCTGCTTTTGTTGATTCTTTGTACAGTTCTTTTTGATTCTACTTGGTTGATGTCAGTCATGGGTGTGATTATTTCCCGCCTTCTACTCCTCCTTTGTGTATTTGCTTCTTTTTGTTGTAGAGCTTTTAGGTGTGCTGTCAAGCTGCTGATATATCCCCTCTCCAGTTTTTTTGGAGGCACTCAGAGCTATGAGTTTTTTCTCAGCATTCTTTTAATTGTGCCCTATAAGTTTGAGTATGTTGTAACTTCATTTTCATTAAAGTCTTTAATTTCTTTCTTTACTACTTCCTCATCCAAGTTGTCATTGAGTAGAACATTATTCAGCTCCCATGTGTATCAGAACTTTCTGTCTTTTTTTGTTGTTATTGAAGACCAGTCTTATTATATGGTGATTTGATAGGATGCCTAGAATTTTTTCAGTCTTCTTGTATCTGTTGAGGCCCGTTTTGTGACCTTTTATATGGTCACTCTTTGAGAAGGTACCATGAGGTGCTGAGGAGAAACTATATGCTTTTGTTTTAGGATAGAATGTTCTATAAGTATCTGTTAAATCCTTTGTGTTGATAACTTCAGTTAATATCCCTGTGTCTCCATCTAATTTCTGTTTCCACTTGTCCAGTGATGAGATTGGGGTGTTGAAGTATCCCATTACCATTGTGTGAGGTGCGATATGTGCTTTGAGCTTGATGAGGTTTCTTTTCTCCTTTGCATTTGGAACATAAGTATTCACAATTGAGTGTTCATCTTGGTGGATATATCCTTCGATGAATATGAAGTGTTCTTCATTATCTTTTTTTGATAAATTTTGGTTTAATTCGATTCAATTCTATATTAGAATGGCTACCCCAGCTTGTTTCTTGGGACCATTTGCTTGGAAAATTTATCTAGCCTTTTAGTCCGAGGTAGTCTCTGTCCTTGTCACTGAAGTGTGTTTCCTGTATGCAGCAATATGGCTGGTCAGTCAAATAGTCTATGTCTTTTTATTGGGGAATGGAGTCCATTGATGTTAGGAAGGAATGATTGTTGTTTCCTGTTATTTTTTATGTTAGAGGTGGCTATCTTCTTTTGGGTACATTGAAATTATGTTTCTTTCTTGCTTTTTCTAGTGTGTACTTTCCCTCCTTCTATTTCCCTCCATCTACTATCCTTTGTAGTTCTGGATTTGTGGAAAGATATTGTGTAAATTTTTTTCATGGAATTTCTTGGTTTCTCTATCTATGTTAATTAAGAGTTCTGACGGGTATAGAAGCCTGGACTGACATTTGTGTTCTCTCAGGGTCTGTATGACATCTGCCCAGGATCTCCTAGCTTTCATAG
Source organism: Rattus norvegicus (assembly GCF_021556685.1). Taxonomy (NCBI): domain Eukaryota; kingdom Metazoa; phylum Chordata; class Mammalia; order Rodentia; family Muridae; genus Rattus; species Rattus norvegicus. The sequence goes on from NC_141535.1 coordinate 11,836,935, forward strand.
TCTCTGGTGAGAAGTCTGGTGTGATTCTGATAGGTCTGCCTTTACATGTTACTTGACCTTTTTCTCCTTCTGCTTTTAATATTCTTTCTTTGCTTTTTGCATTTATTCTTAGATATTTTTAAAGTATTTTTATGAATGGGTGGTGGTGTTTACAGTCTCTTTCTCTGTATTTTTGTTGTTGTTTTATAGAAAACTCATGATTTTTACAGGTTGATTCTATATTCTTTCACATTATTGAGGTTTTTAAATAATTTTTAGAAATTTTCTGAGTGAAAATTTGAGATTTCCAATATATAGTGTGTAGTCTGCATATAAGGATTCTTTGATGTCTTCTTTCCCTATTTGTATCAGTTTAATTTATTTACCTTGCCTATTGCACACATATTGCTTTTATTATATTTAAGTATGCTCTCTCTACCTCTATATCTGTACGACCTTTATCACAAAAATATATTGGATTTTATCAAAATATCTTTCTGCAACCATTGAGGAAATCATGTGATTTTTATGTACAGTCATGTGACTTATTACATTTATAGTCTTGTGTATGTGGAACTCTCCCTGTGTTTCAGGAATGAAGCCAATGCATGTTTTATAAACTTTCTCATGTATACCTGTCTGAAAGTATTTTATTGAACATATTTTGAGCCCATGTTCATCAATGTTATTGTCCCTTAGCTTTCAGTTTTACTTGCGTCTTTATCTTCCTTGGGTAGAGTGATATTGGTTTTAGAGAAGAAGTTTGGGAGTGCTGACCCTGTTTTTTTAATAGTTTATTGATGATTGCTTATATATCTTTTCTGAAAATCTGTTAGAATTTCTCTGTAAATCCATCTGCCCAGGACTATTATAGCTGAAAGTCTTTTATTGCTATTTAAATCTAATTAGTTAATAGACTAAGTTTTTGAAAAAAATTTAGGTTTCCCAACTTAATGGATAAACCAGGAAAGAATAAAAGGTACAATTTTTGGGATATAAGAACTATAAAGAGAGGATTAGCAATTAAAAGGAATCTGATGTATGAACTAGGGCTATGAAGAATTTCAAACTAGAGGTGGGAGATAAAAGTTAATACAATGGATGAGAGGAGGCTAACAATGGTAATGAAGATCAAAAAGCAAAATGAATCAGACTGGTCTATCTAAAACTATAATACTTGATAGTCTGTATATAAATTTTCTATTTATATTATACATGTGATTTAATTTAAATAAATATAATACAAATCTAATACTCTAATTTGTTATGACAATGTTTCTTTCAAAAGCCAAAGACAATGTAAAAAACCCTCAATGTCACACATGAGAAGTATGCTTTCCAGTTGTTGCTGATCATGCAAGAGACTCCCACCAAATACAGAAAATTTCTATTGTTCTCCTCACTTCTACAAATGGGAAGTAGGTCCCAATTGCTAAAGGCACCATGCATTACAGACGCAGGACACAGGGACTACTAATATGTAAGTGATCTGAATGCTTTTTCCCTGAGGACAAATTTTTATGGCACCAGAAGGGACCAGTTAAATTTCCAAAGGAATGGAGCACTAAAAGAGACCTACATTGACATGGAGTTTATGAAGCACAGCAATAATCAGAATGACATAACAACCTGAAGGCTGAAATGGTGGACTGTTTATCTTTGCAACAATCAACAGCTTGCTAATTGCACTAAGAGCTACTCAAAGAGGGAAAACATGCCTCATACTGGAAACTGAACTAACTAACCAGGCTTAGTAAACTCATGAATATTAGTGAAGAACCTACAACCATTACTCTACTAAACCAACAGGATGCCTAACTATACTCTAATTATTTGTGCTCACCCAAAGATAACTGTAATCCATATTCCACATCAAGAGAACTTGTCTTTGCAACAGATGGAGACCATTACTGGAAGACTAATAATAATAGGCAAAGTTGTGAAGCCAAATGCTGAAGGCTTCAGAGTGCTCAGAAATCAACTCTGAGGGAATATTTCAGAAGAAGAAGCAGAAAGATTGTCATTGTTAGAGGATTAGGAAGTTTTCTGTGAGACTGTCTCTTAGAAATGTCATGATATACAGACATGAAATCTTACCAACATTATTATTATTTAGAAATGATCTCATGAAGTATTACAATAACCTTTGTAGGGCTCCTTCTGGTTTGCACTTGTGCAGGCAGCAGAGGCTCTGCTCTGGATCCCAACAAACTCAGTCCACACCACAGTTGCACCTTGACTTCCCAGGTATTTGGACATATCCAGGATCACAGGTGACCCCAACCTGACCCAATACTTAGCTTAAAAGAGACTCCTAGATTCCAGGACACAGAAACATTGCCCAACTTGAGATCCATGTTCCTTTCCATTTGCACCTGTACCTGGAGTAGATCATCTGCTCTGGATCACAAATCACTCAGGCCAAACCCCAATAGCAGCTCAAACCCTCAGGGTTTCTGAATCATTCAGGATCAATGGATCACAGACTCACTGGAACCCAGGCTCACAGGATGGACATTCTCCAGTCAGAGACATCAGGCCAATGAATATCTGAGCTAACTGGATGTCAAGGGGCAAGAGCAAGAACAGATGCAACAGAAAGGAATAGTGGTTGGCAACATCAGAACACCCAAAAAACCTAAAAAGACTCAGATCTCAATTTTTAAACTCTTGAAAATGAAAAAGGACTTAAAGAAGGACATAAATAACTCCCTTAAAGAAATACAGAAGAACACAGGTAAATAAGAAGAAGCCCTTAAAGAGGAAATATATAAATCCCTTAGAGAAATAAGGGAAAACACAATCAAACAAGTGAAAGAATTGAAAAGAACCATCAAGGATCGAAAAAATGGAAATGCAAACAATAAAGAAATCACAAAGAGAGACAACCCTGGAGATAGAAAAGCTAGGAAAGAGATCGGGAGGCATAGATTCAAGTATCACAAACAAAATATAAGAAATAGAAGAGAGAATCTCAGGGGCAGAAAATACCAGAGTAAATGTTGACACAATCATCAAAGAAAGTGAAAAATGCAAAAAGTTCCTAACCCATAATATCCAGGACACAATAAGAAGACCAATTCTAAGGATAATAGGTATAGAGGGGAGCAAAGATTCCCAACTTAAAGGGCCAGTAAATATCTTCAACAGGACTATAGAAGAAAACTTCCCTAACCTAAAAATAGAGATACTCATAAATGTATAAGAAACTTACAGAACACCAAACAGATAGGATCAGAAAAGAAATTCCTACCATCATATAAGTGTTAAAACACCAAATGCACAGAACAAAAAAAAGTATTAAAAGCAGTAAGGGGAAAACTAAAGTAGCATATAAAAGCAGACTTATACCAGACTTTTCACCAGAGACTGTGAAAGCAAGAAGACCCCTGGCAGATGGCATACAGACCCTAAGAGAACACAATGCCAGACCAGGCTACTATATCTAGAAAAATCTCAATTAACCTAGATGTTGAAACCAAGATATTCCATGGCAAAACCAAATTTACAAAATATCTTTCTACAAATGCAGTTCTACAAAGGATAATAGATGGAAAACTCCAACACAAAGAGGGAAATTACACCCTAGAAAAAGCAAGAAAGTAATCTTTCAACAAACCCTAAAGAAGGTAGCCACACAAACATAATTCCAATTCTAAAACAAAAATAACAGGAAATAATAATCATCGGTCCATAAAAACTCTCAACATCAATAGACTCAATTCTCCAATAAAAAGACTTAGGATAACAGACCGAATACATAGAAAGGACCCAGGATTTTGCTGGATACAGGAAACACACATCAGAGACAAAGACAGAAAGTACATCAAAGTAGAAGGCTGGGAAAAATATTCCAAGCAAATGCTCCCAAGAAACAAGCTGGAGTAGCCATTCTGATGTCCAAGATACTAGACTTTCAACCAAAAATTATTTAAAAAACATGGGTAAGAACACTACATTTGCAGCAAAGGAAAAATCCGCCAAGATGAACTCTCAGTTTTGAACATTTATACCCCAAGTGCAAGGGCACACAAATATTTAAAAGATACATTACTGAATCTTAAAGCTCACATTGAATCTTATACAATAATTGTAGGAGATTTCAACACCCCATTATCACCAATGGACATATCATCAAAACTGAAAATAAACCGAGACACAGAAAAACTAACAGGTTTTGAAACAAGTGGATTTAACAGATATCTATAGAATATTTCATCCTAAAATAAAATATATATTCTCCTCAGAACCTCATTGTACATTTATAAAAATTGACAATATAATCAGACACAAAATAAATCCTAACAGATACAGGAACAATGAATTAATTCCATGTATTCTATCGAACCACCATGGTCTAGGGCTGATCTTCAATAACAACAGAAACAACAGAAAGCCCACATATACATGATAGCACAGCTGTCCACTCAATGATAACTTTTTAGGGTGAAAATAAAAAAGAAATTAGAGATTTTTTGAGATTAGAAATACAGAAACACTTAATTTTTATTGGATAATTTTTTAAATTTCATTTCAAATATTATTCCTTTTCCAAGTTTCCAGTCCATAAGCTCTCCATTCTATTCCCACTCTACCTTCTTCTATGAGGGTGTTCTCTTCATCAACCACCAGCACTTCCCACCCTGATATTCCCTCATACTTGGGAGTTCAGCCTTGGTAGGATCAACAGCATCTCTGCCCTTCACTGCCCAACAAGACATCCTCTGCTTCATATGCATCCAGAGTCATGTGTCTGTCCATGTATACACTTTGGGCAGTTATTTAGTGCCTGGCAGCTCTGGTTGGTTGGTTGGTATTGTTGTTCTTATGAGATTTCAAATCCCTTCAGCTCTTTCAAACCTTTCTGAAATTCCTCTAATGGGGACACCATTCTCAGTTCAATGGTGTGCTGCTAGAATTCGCCTGTGTATTTGTCATCATCTTGCAGAACCTCTCAGGAGGCAGCTATATCAAGTTCCTGTCATCATATATTTCTTGGATTCATCACTATTGTCTACCTTTGGTGGCTGTATATATATCTTGGTGGCTACATATGGATCTTCAGGTGGGGCAGGCCTGAATGGCCTTTCCTTCAGTCTCTACTCCAAAGTTTGTCTCCATATATCCTCCTAAGAATAATTTTGTTCCCCTTTCTAAGAAGTAGGAAAGCATCCACACTTTGGTTGTCCTTTTCTTAAGCTTCATGTGGTCTGAAGATTGTATCCTGGGTAATTTGAGCTTTTTGGTTAATAAACATTTATCAGTGATTACATATCATGTGTATTTCTTTGTAATTGGATGACCTCACTCAAGATGATTTTTTTTTAGTTCCATCCATTTGCCTACGAATTTCATGAATTCATTGTTTTTAATAGCTGAGTACTACTCCATTGTGTAAATGTATCTCATTTTTTGTATCCATTCTTCAGTTGAAGGGCACCTGGGTTCTTTCCAGCTTCTGGATATTATATTTAAGTCTGCTATGAACATAGTGGAGCATGTGTCCTTGTTATTTGTTGGAGTATCATTTGGGTATATGCCCAGGAGCATATCGTTGGGTACTCAAGTAGTACAATGTCCAGTTTTCTGAGGAATCTCCAGACTGATTTCCACAGTGGTTGTACTAGTTGCCATTCTAGCAACAATGGGAGAGTTTTCATCTTTCACCCTATTCTTGCCAGCATCTGTTGACATCTAAGTTTTTGATCTTAGTCATTCTGATTGGTGTGAGGTACAATCTCAGGGTTGTTTTGATTTGCATTTCTCTGATGATTAAGAATTTTGAATATTTTTTAAGTACTTCTCAGCCATTCGATATTCCTCAGCTGACAATTCTTTGTTTAGCTCTGTACCCCAATTTTAATAGGATATTTAGCTCTCTAGAGTCCAACTTCTTGAGTTCTATGTATATGTTGATATTATCCTGCTATTGGAAGAAGGGTTTGTCAAGATCTTCTCCCAATCTGTTGGTTGCTGTTTTGTCCTAATGAAAGTGTACTTTGCCTTACAGAAGCTTTGTAATTTTATGAGGTCCCAATTGTTGATTCTTGACCTTAGAACATAAGCCCTTGGTGTTTTGTTCAGGGAATTTTCTCCAGTGCCCATGTGTTCGAGGTTCTTGCCCATTTTTTTCTATTAGTTTCAATATATCTGGTTTTATGGATGCACTTGGACGTAATCTTTGTATAGGGCAAGAAGAATGGATTGATATGTGTTCTTCTACATGCTGACCTCCAGTTGAACCAGAACCATTTGTTGAAAATCCTATCTTTTTTCCACCTGATGATGGTTTAGCTCCTTTGTCAAAGATCAAGTGGTCATAGGTATGTAGGTTCATTTCTGGGTCTTCAATTCTATTCCATTGATATATCTGCTTGTCTCTGTACCATTACCATACAGTCTTTATCATTATTTGTTTGTCAAACAGGTTGAGGCCAGGGATGGTGATTTCCCAAGAAGTTCTTTTATTGTTGAGTATAGTTTTCACTATTCTGGGTTTTATGTTATTCCAAATGAATTTGCTCTTTCTAACTCTATGAAGAATTGAGTTAGAAATTTGATGGGGATTGCATTGAATCTGTAGGCCGATTTTGGCAAGATGGCCATTTTTACTATATTTACCCTGCCTATCCATGAGCATGGACTATCTTTCCATATTCTGAGACCTTCTTCAATTTCTTTATTCAGAGACTTGGCATTCTTTTCATACAGATCTTTCACTTCCTTGGTTAGAGTCACACTGAGGTATTTTACATTATTTATGAGTATTGTGGTGGCTGTCATTTCCCTAGTTTCTTTCTCATCCAGTTTATCCCTTGAATAAAGGAAGGCCACTGATTTGGTTGAGTTAATTTTATATCCATCCACATTGTTGAAGTTGTTTATCAGGCTTGATAGTTCTCTTGTGGAACTTTTGGGGTCACTTATGTGTACTATCATATCATCTGCAAATAGTGATAGTTTGACTTCTTCCGTTCCAATTTGTATCCCTTTGAACTCCTTTTGTTGTCTGATTGCTCTGGCTAGGATTTTGAGTACTATATTGAATATGTAGGGAGAGAGTGAGCAGCCTTGTCTAGTCTCTGAGTTTAATGGGATTGCTTCAAGTTTCTCTCCATTATTTTGATGTTGGATACTGGTTTGCTTTATATTGCTATTACTATGTTTAGGTATTGGCCTTGAATTCCTGGTAGTTCTAAGACTTTTAAAATGAAGGGGTGTTCAATTTTGTCAAATGCTTTCTCAGCATCTAATGAGATGGTCATGTTTTTCTTCTTTAAGTTTGATTACATAGTGGACTACCTTGATAGATTTCCATATATTGAACCATCCTTGCATTTCTGACATAATGTCCCCTTGATTTTCATAGACAATTGTTTTGATGTGTTCTTGGATTTTGTTGGAGAGAATTTTAGTCAGTATTTTTGTGTGGATATTTATAAGGGAAATTGTTCTGATGATTTCTTTCTTTGGTGGGTCTTTGGTGGATTTATGTATAAGTGTAATTGTGGATTCATAGAAAGTATTTGGTAATGTTCCTCCTGTTTCTATTTTATGGAATTGTTAGTACTAATATTACATTTATGAAGGTCTGATAGAATTGTGCACTAAACCCATCTGGTCCTGGCCTTAGACTTTTAGCAACTGCTTCTATTACTTTTGGAGTTATGGTACTGTTTAGATGGCTTATGTGAACCTGATTTAACTTTGGTGCCTGGTATCTGTCTAGAAAAATTTCCATTTCATTCAGATTTTCCAGTTTTGTTGAATATAGGCTTGTTAGTAGGATCTGATGATTTTTTAAAATATCCTCAGATTCTATTGTTTTTTTTAAATTTTTTTTATTAACTTGAGTATTTCTTATATACATTTCGAGTGTTATTCCCTTTCCCGGTTTCCCGGCAAACATCCCCCTCCCCCCTCCCCTTCCTTATGGGTGTTCCCCTCCCAACCCTCCCCCCATTGCCACCCTCCCCCCATATACTAGTTCACTGGGGATTCAGTCTTAGCAGGACCCAGGGCTTCCCCTTCCACTGGTGCTCTTACTAGGATATTCATTGCTACCTATGGGGTCAGAGTCCAGGGTCAGTCCATGTATAGTCTTTAGTTAGTGGCTTAGTCCCTGGAAGCTCTGGTTGCTTGGCATTGTTGTACTTTTGGGGTCTCGAGCCCCTTCAAGCTCTTCCAGTTCTTTCTCTGATTCCTTCAATAGGGGACCTATTCTCAGTTCAGTGGTTTGCTGCTGGCATTCGCCTCTGTATTTGCTGTATTCTGGCTGTGTCTCTCAGGAGCGATCTACATCCGGCTCCTGTCGGTCTGCACTTCTTTGCTTCATCCATCTTGTCTAATTGGGTGGCTGTATATGTATGGGCCACATGTGGGGCAGGCTCTGAATGGGTGTTCCTTCAGTCTCTGTTTTAATCTTTACCTCTCCCTTCCCTGCCAAGGGTATTCTTTTTCCTCATTTAAAGAAGGAGTGAAGCATTCACATTTTGATCATCCGTCTTGAGTTTGTTCTAGGGATCTAGGGTAATTCAAGCATTTGGGCTAATAGCCACTTATCAATGAGTGCATACCATGTATGTCTTTCTGTGATTGGGTTAGCTCACTCAGGATTATATTTTCCAGTTCCAACCATTTGCCTACGAATTTCATAAACTCGTTGTTTTTGATAGCTGAGTAATATTCCATTGTGTAGATGTACCACATTTTCTGTATCCATTCCTCTGTTGAAGGGCATCTGGGTTCTTTCCATTTTCTGGCTATTATAAATAAGGCTGCGATGAACATAGTGGAGCACGTGTCTCTTTTATATGTTGAGGCATCTTTTGGGTATATGCCCAAGAGAGGTATAGCTGGATTCTCAGGCAGTTCAATATCCAATTTTCTGAGGAACCTCCAGACTGATTTCCAGAATGGTTGTACCAGTCTGCAATCCCACCAACAAAGGAGGAGTGTTCCTCTTTCTCCACATCCTGGCCAGCATCTGCTGTCACCTGAGTTTTTGATCTTAGCCATTCTCACTGGTGTGAGGTGAAATCTCAGGGTTGTTTTGATTTGCATTTCCCTTATGACTAAAGATGTTGAACATTTCTTTAGGTGTTTCTCAGCCATTCGGCATTCCTCAGCTGTGAATTCTTTGTTAAGCTCTGAACCCCATTTTTTAATAGGGTTATTTGTTTCCCTGCGGTCTAACTTCTTGAGTTCTTTGTATATTTTGGATATAAGGCCTCTATCTGTTGTAGGATTGGTAAAGATCTTTTCCCAATCTGTTGGTTGCCGATTTGTCCTAACCACAGTGTCCTTTGCCTTACAGAAGCTTTGCAGTTTTATGAGATCCCATTTGACGATTCTTGATCTTAGAGCATAAGCCATTGGTGTTTTGTTCAGGAAATTTTTTCCAGTGCCTATGTGTTCCAGATGCTTCCCTAGTTTTTCTTCTATTAGTTTGAGTGTGTCTGGTTTGATGTGGAGGTCCTTGATCCACTTGGACTTAAGCTTTGTACAGGGTGATAAGCATGGATCGATCTGCATTCTTCTACATGTTGACCTCCAGTTGAACCAGCACCATTTGCTGAAATGCTATCTTTTTTCCATTGGATGGTTTTGGCTCCTTTGTCAAAAATCAAGTGACCATAGGTGTGTGGGTTCATTTCTGGATCTTCAATTCTATTCCATTGGTCTATCTGTCTGTCTCTGTACCAATACCATGCAGTTTTTATCACTATTGCTCTGTAATACTGCTTGAGTTCAGGGATAGTGATTCCCCCTGAAGTCCTTTTATTGTTGAGGATAGCTTTAGCTATCCTGGGTTTTTTGTTATTCCAGATGAATTTGCAAATTGTTCTGTCTAACTCTTTGAAGAATTGGATTGGTATTTTGATGGGGATTGCATTGAATCTGTAGATTGCTTTTGGTAAAATGGCCATTTTTACTATATTAATCCTGCCAATCCATGAGCATGGGAGATATTTCCATCTTCTGAGGTCTTCTTCAATTTCTTTCCTCAGTGTCTTGAAGTTCTTATTGTACAGATCTTTTACTTGCTTGGTTAAAGTCACACCGAGGTACTTTACATTATTTGGGTCTATTATGAAGGGTGTCATTTCCCTACTTTCTTTCTCGGCTTGTTTCTCTTTTGTATAGAGGAAGGCAACTGATTTATTTGAGTTAATTTTCTACCCAGCCACTTTGCTGAAGTTGTTTATCAGCTTTAGTAGTTCTCTTGTGGAACTTTTGGGATCACTTAAATATACTATCATGTCATCTGCAAATAGTGATATTTTGACCTCTTCTTTTCCGATCTGTATCCCCTTGATCTCCTTTTGTTGTCTGATTGCTCTGGCTAGAACTTCAAGAACTATATTGAATAAGTAGGGAGAGAGTGGGCAGCCTTGTCTAGTCCCTGATTTTAGTGGGATTGCTTCAAGTTTCTCTCCATTTAGTTTAATGTTAGCAACTGGTTTGCTGTATATGGCTTTTACTATGTTTAGGTATGGGCCTTGAATTCCTATTCTTTCCAGGACATTTATCATGAAGGGGTGTTGAATTTTGTCAAATGCTTTCTCAGCATCTAATGAAATTATCATGTGGTTCTGTTCTTTCAGTTTGTTTATATAATGGATCAGGTTGATGGTTTTCCGTATATTAAACAATCCCTGCATGCCTGGGATGAAGCCTACTTGATCATGGTGGATGTTTGTTTTGATGTGCTCTTGAATTCGGTTTGCCAGAATTTTATTGAGTATTTTTGCGTCGATATTCATAAGGGAAATTGATCTGAAGTTCTCTTTCTTTGTTGTGTCTTTGTGTGGTTTAGGTATAAGAGTAATTGTGGCTTCGTAGAAGGAATTCGGTAGGGCTCCATCTGTTTCAATTTTGTGGAATAGTTTGGATAATATTGGTATGAGGTCTTCTATGAAGGTTTGATAGAATTCTGCACTAAACCCGTTCGGACCTGGGCTCTTTTTGGTTGGGAGACCTTTAATGACTGCTTCTATTTCCTTAGGAGTTATGGGGTTGTTTAACTGGTTTATCTGTTCCTGATTTAACTTCGATACCTGGTATCTGTCTAGGAAATTGTCCATTTCCTGAAGATTTTCAAATTTTGTTGAATATAGGTTTTTATAGTAAGATCTGATGATTTTTTGAATTTCCTCTGAATCTGTAGTTATGTCTCCCTTTTCATTTCTGATTTTGTTAATTTGGACGCACTCTCTGTGTCCTCTCGTTATCTTGTTGATTTTCTCAAAGAACCAACTTTTGGTTCTGTTGATTCTTTCTATGGTCCTTTTTGTTTCTACTTGGTTGATTTCAGCTCTGAGTTTGATTATTTCTTGCCTTCTACTCCTCCTGGGTGTATTTGCTTCTTTTTGTTCTAGAGCTTTTAGGTGTGCTGTCAAGATGCTGACATATGCTCTTTCCTGTTTCTTTCTGCAGGCACTCAGCGCTATGAGTTTTCCTCTTAGCACAGCTTTCATTGTGTCCCATAAGTTTGGGTATGTTGTACCTTCATTTTCATTAAATTCTAAAAAGTTTTTAATTTCTTTCTTTATTTCTTCCTTGACCAGGTTATCATTGAGTAGAGCATTGTTCAATTTCCACGTATATGTGGGCATTCTTCCCTTATTGTTATTGAAGACCAGTTTTAGGCCGTGATGGTCCGATAGCACGCATGGGATTATTTCTATCTTTCTGTACCTGTTGAGGCCCGTTTTTTGACCAATTATATGGTCAATTTTGGAGAAAGTACCATGAGGAGCTGAGAAGAAGGTATATCCTTTTTCTTTAGGATAGAATGTTCTATAAATATCCGTTAAGTCCATTTGGCTCATGACTTCTCTTAGTCTGTCGACATCACTGTTTAATTTCTGTTTCCATGATCTGTCCATTGATGAGAGTGGGGTGTTGAAATCTCCCACTATTATTGTGTGAGGTGCAATTGTGTTTTGAGCTTTAGTAAGGTTTCTTTTACGTATGTAGGTGCCCTTGTATTTGGGGCATAGATATTTAGGATTGAGAGTTCATCTTGGTGGATTTTTCCTTTGATGAATATGAAGTGTCCTTCCTTATCTTTTTTGATGACTTTTAGTTGGAAATTGATTTTATTGGATATTAGAATGGCTACTCCAGATTGCTTCTTCTGACCATTTGCTTGGAAAATTGTTTTCCAGCCTTTCACTCTGAGGTAGTGTCTGTCTTTGTCTCTGAGGTGTGTTTCCTGTAGGCAGCAGAATGCAGGGTCCTCGTTGCGTATCCAGTTTGTTAATCTATGTCTTTTTATTGGGGAGTTGAGGCCATTGATATTGAGAGATATTAAGGAATAGTGATTATTGTTTCCCTTTATATTCATATTTGGATGTGAGGTTATGTTTGTGTGCTTTTCTTCTCTTAGTTTTGTTGCTAAGATGATTAGTTTCTTGCTTCTTCTAGCGTATAGCTTGCCTCCTTATGTTGGGCTTTACCATTTATTATCCTTTGTAGTGCTGGATTTGTAGAAAGATATTGTGTAAATTTGGTTTTGTCATGGAATATCTTGGTTTCTCCATCAATGTTAATTGAGAGTTTTGCTGGATACACTAACCTGGGCTGGCATTTGTGTTCTCTTAGGGTCTGTATGACATCAGTCCAGGATCTTCTGGCCTTCATAGTTTCTGGCGAGAAGTCTGGTGTGATTCTGATAGGTCTGCCTTTATATGTTACTTGACCTTTTTCCCTTACTGCTTTTAATATTCTTTCTTTATTTTGTGTGTTTGGTGTTTTGACAATTATGTGACGGGAGGTGTTTCTTTTCTGGTCCAATCTATTTGGTGTTCTGTAGGTTTCTTGTATGTCTATGGGTATCTCTTTTTTTAGGTTAGGGAAGTTTTCTTCTATGATTTTGTTGAAGATATTTACTGGTCCTTTGAGCTGGGAGTCTTCACTCTCTTCTATACCTATTATCCTTAGGTTTGATCTTCTCATTGAGTCCTGGATTTCCTGTATGTTTTGGACCAGTAGCTTTTTCCGCTTTACGTTATCTTTGACAGTTGAGTCAATGATTTCTATGGAATCTTCTGCTCCTGAGATTCTCTCTTCCATCTCTTGTATTCTGATGGTGAAGCTTGTATCTACAGCTCCTTGTCTCTTCTTTTGGTTTTCTATATCCAGGTTTGTTTCCATGTGTTCTTTCTTGATTGCTTCTATTTCCATTTTTAATTCCTTCAACTGTTTGATTGTGTTTTCCTTCAGGGAAATTTCCTTGTGAATTCTTTCAGGGATTTTTGTGTCTCCTCTCTATGGGCTTCTACTTGTTTATTTATGTTTTCCTGGAATTCTTTCAGGGATATTTGCGATTCTTTCAGGCATTTTTGCGATTCCTCTCTGTAGGCTTCTACTTGTTCTCTAAGGGAGTTCTCCATGTCTTTCTTGAAGTCCTCCATCATCATGATCAAAAATGATTTTGAAACTAGATCTTGCTTTTCTGGTGTGTTTGGATATTCCATGTTTGTTTTGATGGGAGAATTGGGCTCCGATGGTGCCATGTAGTCTTGGTTTCTGTTGCTTGGGTTCCTGCGCTTGCCTCTCGCCATCAGATTATCTCTAGTGTTACTTTGTTCTGCTATTTCTGACAGTGGCTAGACTGTCCTATAAGCCTGTGTGTCAGGAGTGCTGTAGACCTGTTTTCCTCTCTTTCAGTCAATTATGGGGACAGTGTTCTGCTTTCGGGCGTGTAGTTTTTCCTCTCTACAGGTCTTCAGTTGTTCCTGTGGGCCTGTGTCTTGAGTTCACCAGGCAGCTTTCTTGCAGCACAAAATTTGGTCTTACCTGTGGTCCTGAGGCTCACGTTCGCTCGTGGGGTGCTGCCCACAGGCTCTCTGCAGCGGCAGCAACCAGGAAGACCTGTGCCGCCCCTTCCGGGAGCTTCCGTGCACCAGGGTTCCAGATGGTCTTTGGCTTTTTCCTCTGGCGTCCGAGATGTGTGTGCAGGGAGCAGTCTCTTCTGGTTTCCCAGGCTTGTCTGCCTCTCTGAAGGTTTAGCTCTCCCTCCCACGGGATTTGGGTGCAGAGAACTGTTTATCTGGTCTGTTTCCTTCTGGTTCTGGTGGTGTCTCAGGCACAGGGGTCCTGCCACTCCTGGGCCCTCCCCCACGGGAGTCCAGTGGCCTTATACAGTTTCCTCTTGGGCCAGGGATGTGGGCAGGGGTGAGCAGTGTTGGTGGTCTCTTCCGCTCTGCAGCCTCAGGAGTGCCCACCTGACCAGGCGGTTGGGTCTCTCTCTCACCGGGTCTTGGGGCAGAGAGCTGCTGCGGGCCGGGATCCGCGGGTGTGGGACTTACGTTAAACACAGAACGTGCCGGTCCTAGAGAAATTCTGCTTCCGTGTGTCCCAAGCTCACCAGGCAGCTTTCTTGCAGTAGAAAATTTGGTCTTACCTGTGGTCCCGAGGCTCAGGTTCGCTCGTGGGGTGCTGCCCAGGGGCTCTCTGCAGCTGCAGCAACCAGGAAGCCAGATTCTATTGTTATGTCTCCCATTTCATTTCTGATTTTGTTATTTTGGATACACTCTCTCTGTCCTCTGGTTAGTCTGCCTAAGGGTTCATATATTTTGTTGATTTTCTCATCATCTGGTTTTGTTCATTCTTTTTATCTTCTTTTTGTTTCTACTTGGTTGATTTTAACCATGAGTTTGATTTTTTCTTGCATTCTCGTCTTCTTGGGTTTATTTGCTTCCTTTTGTTCTAGAGCTTTTATGAGTGCTGACAAGTGGCTGTATTTTTCTCTACTGTTTCTTTTTGGAGGCACTCAGAGCTATGAGTTTTTCTCTTAGCACTGCTTTCACACACTGTGTTCCATAAATATGCATATGTTGTTCCTTTATTTTCATTAAATTCTAAAAAGCCTTTCCTTTCTTTATTTCTTCCTTGACCAAGTTATCATTGAGTAGCGGTTTGTTCACCTTCCATGTGTATAAAAGAAACTGGGAAGTGCATACATTTGCAGCTTGACAGCACGCATAAAAGCTTTAGAACAAAAAGAAGCAAATACACCAAGGAGTAGAAGGCAGGAAATAATCAAACTTCCTGTCATTCTTTTGTTATTGAAGACCAGACTTAGTCCGTGGTGATCTGTTAGGATGCACAGGATTATTTTGGCTGAAAGTCGATTTTATTTTATTCGATATTAATGGTTACTCCAGCTTTTTTCTTAGGACTATTTGCTTGGGATATTGTTTTCCAGGATTTCTCTCTGAGGTAGTGTTTGTCTTTGTCACTGAGGTGTGTTACCTGTATGCAGCAAAATGCTTGGTTCTCTTTATCCAGTCTGTTTATCTATGTCTTTTTTGGGGGAATTGAGTCCATTGATGTTAAGAGATATTAAGGAATGGTGATTGTTTTTTCTGTTATTTTTGTTGTTAGATGTGGAATTAGGTTTAATATCTCTCTTCTTTTGAGTTTGTTGCAAGAAAACTACTTTCTTGCTTTTTTCAGGTGTGTTTTTACTTCTTTATTTGGAGTTTTCCACCTATTATTCTTTGTAGGGCTGGGCTTGTGGAAATACATTGTATAAATTTGGTTTTATCATGGATTATCTAGGTTTTTCTATCAATGTTAATTGAGAATTTTGCTGGATATAGTAGCCTGAGCTGGCATTTTTGTTTTCTATGGTCTGTATGACATCTTCCCAGGACCTTCTTGCTTTTATAGTCTCTGGTGAAAAGTCTGGTGTAATTGTGATACATTTGCCTTTATATGTTACTTGTCATTCTTTCATTATTGCTTTTAATATTCTTTCTTTGTTTTTGGCATTTGTTGTTTTTACTATTACATTATGGGAGGAATTTCTTTTCTGGTCCAATCTAGTTGGAGTTCTCTAGGCTTCTTGTATGATTATGGACATCTCTTTCTTTAGGTTAGGGAAGATTTCTACTATAATTTTGTTGAAGATATGTATTGGCCCTTTAGCTTGGGAATCTTCATTCTCTTCTAAACCTATTATCCTTAGGTTTCACACTCTCATTGTGTCCTGGATTTCCTGGATTTTTTGGGTTAGGAGCTTTTTGTGTTTCACGTTTTCTTTGATGGTTGTGTCAATGTTATCCCTTTCATTCACTCTATGACTCCTGATTAATTCCCTCAGTTTTCTATATCCTGGATTGCTTCCATTTGTGATTTCTTTATTTTTCTATTTCTATTTTTAAATCCTGGATGGTTTTTTTTCAATTTTTACACCATTTGGTTGTGTTTCCTCTAAATTCTTTGAGGTATTTCAATGTTTCCTCTTTAAGGGCTTCTACTTCTCTACCATGTTGTCCTGTGTTTCTTTTAGGGAGTTATTTAGGTCCTTCTTAAAGTCCTCTATCATCACCATGAGATGTGATTTTAAATCCAAATCTGACTTTTCTGTTGTGTTTGGATATCCAGTATTTGCTTTGGTGGGAGAACGGGGCTCTGATGGTGCCAAGTTGTCTTGGTTTCTGTTTCTTAGGTGCCTGTACTTGCCTCTTGCCATCGGGTTGTCTCTGGTATTATGTTGCATTGCTGTCTCTGACAGTGGCTTGACCCTCTTTTAATTCAATGTGTTAGCTCTTCTGTAGAACTGTTTTCTCACAGAGGGATCTGTTTACAGAGAGCTGCGGGAACAGTTCAGCTCCAGGTACAGGCAGAACCATGAATAAAATCTTTTTAAAATTTAGTAAAAATGAAGACAAAACACATCCAATCTTATGGGACACAATGAAGAAAGTACTAAGAGGACATCTTATAGACTCCATCAAGAAATTAGAGAGATCGTAGGCTAGCAGCTTAATAGCACATCTGAAAGCTCTAGAACAAAAAGAAGCAAATACACCCAAAAAGAGTAGACTGCACAAAGTATTCAAACTAGCATCTGAAATCAATCAAGTTGAAGCAAAGAGAACTATAAAAAGAATCAACTAATCTAAATGCTGGGTTTTTGAGAAAATCAGAAGATATATAAACCCTTAGCCTGACTAATCAGAGGGGACAAAGACAGATCCAAATTAACAAAATCAGGAAGGAAAACAGAGACATAACAACAGAAACTGAGAAAATTAAAAAAAAAAACAATCAGATCCTACTATAAAAGTCTATATTCAATGAAACTGTAAAATCTAGATAAAATGGATAATTTTCTAGATAGATAACTAGGTACCAATGTTAAATCATAACCAGATAAACCATGTAAACATTCCCATAACCCCTAAGAAAATAGAAACAATCGTTAAAAGTCTACCAACAAAAAAAATTCAGGGTCAAATTATTTTAGGTAGAATTCAATCAGATATTCATAAAAGACATAGTATCAATACTTTTTGAACTATTCCATATAATACAAACAGAAGGAGCACTTTCCAATTCGTACTATGAAGCCACAGTTACACTGTTACCTAAACTACAAAAAGACCCAAAAAATAAAGTTTCAAACTAACATTCTTTATGAATATTGATGCAAAAATACTCAATAAAATTCTCATTAAATGAATCGAAGAACACATCAAAACAATTATTCACCGTGATTCAGGCTTCATCCAAGAATCCATGGACAGTTCAGTAGAAAGAAATCCATCGATGTAATGCACTATATATACAAACTCAAAGATAAAAACCACATGTTCATCTAACTACATACTTAAAAAGTTTTTGTCAAAAATAATGTACCCCTTCATGTTAAAAGTATTGGATCAGTCAGGAATTCAAGGCCCATACTTAAGCATAGTAAAAGCAATATACAGCAAACAATAGTCAATATAAAACTAAATGGAGAGAATCTCAAAGCAATCCCAATAAAATTAGGGACAAGACTAGGCTGCCCACTCATTCCCTACCTATTCACTATAGTACTTGAAGTTCTAGTCAGAGCAATTATGTAACAAAAGGAGCTCAAAGGGATACAAATTGCCAAGGAGGAAGTCAAGATATTACTATTTGTTGGTGATATGTTATTATACAAAGGCGATCCCAAAAATTCTACAAGAGAATTCCTACAGCTGACAAACAATTTTAGCAAAGTAAGTGGATATAAAATTAACTGTAACCATCCAGTAACCTTCTTACTCAAATTATAAATGGGCTGAAAAGAAAATATGGAACAAAACTCTTCAGAATAGTTACAAATAACATAAAATATCTTGGGATGATTCTATCGAATCAAGTGATCTGTAGGACAAGTACTTCAAGTTCCTGAAGAAATTGAAAAAGACCTCAGAAGAAAGAAAAATCTCCCATGATCATAGATCGGCAGGATTAATATAGTAAAAATGGCCACCTTACAAAAAACCATCCACAGATTTGATGCACTCACCATCAGAACTCCAACTGAATTCTTCATAGAGTTAGAAAGAGCAATTATCAAATTAATTTGGAATAACCAGGATAGTGAAAACTATTCTCAATGATGAAATAATTTCTGGGGCAATCCCCATCCCTGACCTCATGCTTTGCCATAAAGCAACAGTGATAAAAAGTGCATGGTATTGGTACAGACACAGGCAGGTGTGTCAGTGAAATGAAATTGAAGACCCAGAAATGAATCCACATAGCTACAGTCACTTGATATTTGACAAAGGAGCTAAAATCATCCAGTAAAAAAATAGACATTTTGACAAATGGAGATGTTTCAACTGGAGGTCTGCAGGTAGAAGAATGCAAATTGAACCATTCTCATCTCCTTGTACAAAGCTCAAGTCCAAGTGTATCAAAGACCCACACATAAAAGCAAATACAGTGAAACTAATACAATAGAATGTGGGGGGAAATCCTTAAAAGCATGGGCACAGGGGTAAATTTCCTGAACAGAACACCAATGGCTTATGCTCTGAGATCAAGAATTAACAAATGGGACCTCACAAAATTGAAAAGCTTCTGTAAGGCAAAAGACACTGTCAATAGGACAAAGTGATAACCCACAGATTAGAAAAATATCTTTACTTATCCTGTATCAGATAGAGGACTAATATTCAAACAATACAGAGAACTGAAAAAGTTAGACTCCAGAAAACCAAATAACCCTACTACAAATGGGGTACAGAGCTAAACATAGAATTCTCAACTGGGGAATCTTGCTAATAAGAACATGATGTGGGTGCTCCATGGGAGTTTCAGCCAGCAACTGACATATGCAGATGCAGATGCTTGGAATCAACCAACAGACTGAGCTCTGGAGTCATGTCAGGGACCTGGCAGAAGAACTGAAGGAGCTGAGGAATATTACAACCTCATAGGAAGAACAACTCAGCTGGCCAGACTACCCAGTGCTCTCATTGACTAGCCCACCAACCAAGGAGTGTGCAGGGAAAGATTCATGGCTCCAAATACATATGTAGCAAAGGATGATCTTGTCTGACATCATGAGAGGGAAAGCGCCTGGTCCTGTTGAAGTTTGTTGCCCCTGAATAGGAGATGTTGGAGGAATGGGTGAGGTAGAGGATGAGTGGGTAGGAGAGCACCTTCATAGAGGCAAAGGAGATGGAAGAGAGGGAGGTTGTGTGATGGGGGACTTGTAAAGAGTTAAAAGGGAAGAGGGATATCATTTGTGATGTAAACAAATGGAATGATAAATAATAAATATTTTGCTTTTATGTAGAAATATTGGTGTACAGAAGAACATGCTATGCCTGCTTTTTTTTCTATTTGATTAAAAGTTCACAGTGCATTTAGTTAAAAAAAAAAAAAAACATGTACCATTGTGTAGAGAGCTGCGACGTGCCGCGCTTCAAAGATGGTGCTGGTTTCCGCCTTCCACCCTCCCAAAGGTGAGCGCTCCTTGCAGTAAACAAGTCCTTATTTGGCTATGTCTGCCTGGCCCACTAGCTTCCGCATAGTGACAGCCTATCGACATGACCCACGTGGCTTGCTAGGACTGGCCAGTGCTAGCTATTTAAGTGTGGTGCAGGGCATTCCCCGGGAGGACAGAGAAGAGAGAGAGCCAGAAGAGAGAGAGGTCAGAAGATTGAATCAAGGTTCCTGAATAAAACTGCTTGAAGAAGATCTCCTGTGGTCGTGTCTTCCTTGCTGGTCGAGGTTGGGCGTGGCAAGTGGTGGCCTGTACGGAGAATCCTCGAATCCACCATAAAGGGACTCAACTCTCTCCGAGATCAGAACTTCTTGCAGTCAAGGCAGCACTGGAAAGCTCCCAAGGTAAGGTGGGACAATAAGGACCGCGGGAAAAAATAAGTGGCTATAAAGTCTCAGGGTAGTGAGCAAGTAAAGTTCGCAGTAGGAGCGAACCAAAAGTAAAGTTCTCGGTAGCAGCGAACCGAAAGGAGACAATTAAGTTCCCAGGTTTTGGGACGAGGGTTAAGCTCTCGGATTAAGACAATAAGGTTCCCAGGTTTTGGGACGAGGGTTAAGTTCTTGGATTGAGACAATAAGGTTCCCAGGTTTTGGGACGAGGGTTAAGTTCTCAATTGAGACAATAAGGTTCCCAGGTTTTGGGACAAGTCGCAAAGCTCTCGGATTGAGACTATAAAGTTCCCGGTTTTGGGAAGAGTCTCACAGTTTCTGCCGCTACAGTCATTGCTGTGGCCATGTCCCGTACCTCAGTACAGACTGCAGCAGCTGTAAGTAATTTATCCGCAGGTGTTGCAGAAGCTTTAGATGTTCAGGGTAATATTAATAGTCAGTTGAAAGTCGGAATTTTGCTGCTGTATCAAAGGGTCGATTTGCTCCAGGAAAAAGCAGATATTATGATGGGTGTGGCTTTCAGTTTTATGGTTATATTATTACTCTGGGAGAGAGTACAAGGTACAAGCTTTTCTGGTTTCAGACTAAGGAACACAGTATTTTGGGAGAAAGATTTTTGTCTTTGTGCTTTTAAAAGGTGTGATTAGGCTCTGGAAACCTCACAGAGTCATACTGATCAGATTTGATAGAGGTAGACCACCTGAAAAATTTATTCAGGAGCAGCGAACCGAAAGCAAAGTTCTTGGTAGTAGCGAATCGAAAGTAGCAAGACGCGCGGTGAATTTAGCCGTAGCAGCATAGAAAGTTTTTGTCATGGGGACCTCACAGTCTCGTCCAATTTTTCTGGCTCTTCAAGAGCTCTTTGAGCAAAAGAAACTAAAATTAAAAAGAAGCACATAGAGAGATTTTTGAGCGAATGCGATGCCATTGCACCCTGGTTTGCATCCTCTGGTAATCTCATGGTGGCGAGCTGGGACAAGTTAGGGAAAGACCTTGATTTTGCCCGGGAATAGGGGACTCTAAGACCTGGGGTCCTTACAGTATAGCACTTAGTGCGTAGTTGCCTTGAGGATCAAAAATGTTGTCAGGCAGCTATAGAGAAGGGGCAAGCTGCCCTAGAAATGCTTCAAGAGGAGAGGTCAGAAAAGCAGGGAAGCACAAAGGAGACAGACTCAGAAAAAGACAGATACAGAGGAGGAAACAGATGAAACAGATCAGAAGAAGAGTTACAAGTGTTGATAGATCAAATGCGGAAACAGTCTCTAAGGAATAGACAGAAGAAGAAAAGGAAAAAGCCTAAAATGGTGGAGCCCAGGGCAGTATCTAGATTGGAGAGATTTTCTAATTGAATATGCCAATGAACAGGCTGTTGCCAATTTGGCAGCAGAAGAAGGGCAGGGCGCCGGAATGGGTTCACCCTGAGAGAGGGGCCTATGCCTTGGAAAGTGTCGAGGTTCTGGAGGTGCAACAAGAAGGAAGATCCTGCTGTTGCTGACACTTCTCGGTGTGACCCAAATGCTGGTCAAAACGGAGCCCCAGTGGGGGATACTATCGGTGTTCCCGAGACTCATGCCGATACGTCATGACTTTTAAGCCCACTCCTCTAATTTGTCTAAACAGTTGTCAAGTTATCTTTTAGGTAATTGGACTGGAGAATTCGAATTCTTAATGGATCAGCTACGTGTAGCCATCGTGACCGTGAACTCCACATGTGCAGATGCTAGACTGGCTACGGGATTGTCATCTTGGATTGCTGCTGCTATGAATCATCTTAGAGAGTGGGTAGGTATGTGAGCCCTAGCTGGATTCTTGCTGCTGGTCTCCCTAATGAGCCTCTGGTATCTCTGTATAATGAAGTTTGTTCAGAGGCGGCACGTGGCTATGGTGGTACAGACATTTACAGCCATTGAAGCAGGACAGTCCCCTCAAGCCTGGCTTATGGTCATTCAGAAGACCTAGTTGCACCTCTCCCCTGAGAATATATGTGAGTGACCTTGCCCAGCGACGGGCAACTTCCCTTCTACCTAAAGCACGGAACCTTGTGGGCGACGAGGTGTCCTACGACGGGTTTAATGAAGGGATGATCCTAAGACGGGGGGGGGGGGGGTCGCCACGCTCAGCGGTGCCTTTGCCTGCTTGATTAATTAAACAAAAAGGGGGAACTGTAGAGAGCTGCGACCTGCCGTGCCTCAAAGATGGCGCTGGTTTCCGCCTTCCACCCTCCCAAAGGTGAGCGCTCCTTGCAGTAAACAAGTCCTTATTTGGCTATGTCTGCCTGGCCCACTAGCTTCCGCATAGTGACAGCCTATTGACATGACCCACGTGGCTTGCTAAGACTGGCCAGTGCTAGCTATTTAACTGTGGTGCAGGGCGTTCCCTGAGAGGATAGAGAAGAGAGAGAGAGCCAGAAAAGAGAGAGGTCAGAAGATTGAATCAAGGTTCCTGAATAAAACTGCTTGAAGAAGATCTCCTGTGGTCGTGTCTTCCTTGCTGGTCGAGGTTGGGCACAGCACCATTGTAATGTAGTAAAGCCCCTCAGAAGGAGTTATGGGTGGGTGGTTTAGAATGAGAGGTGAGAGAGGGAGAGGGAAAAATACACATGATTTCTTAAAACCTTATACAAATAATTGACAATATTAACATGATTTTCAAAAATAATTGAATTGCTCAAAGTGTGTTTGACCTTTTTTAACTATTTTGACTGTATTTTATCTTACTTCTTTTGATCTACCCATCATTCTTAAGATGGCTCCAGCCTGATGGCATGTTGTAGCATGGGTGGGGCATAGCATTCCTGAGATGACCAAATTCTCCAAGTATTGCTGAGCTGAGCCATGAAGGGATGGACAAGAAAGAGAAGCAGAATAATTATGAACAATAAAATGAAACAGAACTGGAGATTTGAAGGTAATGAGGAACAGGCAGTATGGGTTTGTTTTCACCAAAGCCATGGTGATGTCCCTGGTCTGGGTGTCTGACTCGGGTTGTGCTAATGTCTGAGGGCTATGTAAAGCTGGCCCCACCCTTCACCAGCTGCAATACTCAGGAGAGCAGGCCCCACATCTCTCTCATTAAGCACAGGAGAGTAGGCTCTGGTTTGAAAGGTTGTGGGAGATTCATACAGAGGTTGTGTGTATGGGAGAACTGGACACCATTCATCTGCATGGCAGTTGTGCGGGCAAGGGAGAGAAGTCTGTCCAGCAACACGTTCCACCTACAGTAGATGGGAATGCTTGCTCCGAGGTCATGAAAGCTGGTCCATCCCCTAGCTAGCTGCAGCATGCTGGAGAATAGGCACTTTACCACTTTATCTTGCCCGATTCACCAAATAGAGTTATCCCTGCTGGCGTGGGCACAGGTCAGCCAGCCCAATAGTAATAAGAATGGAAGAGCAATCCCTACCCCTCACCAATGCAACAGTTGTAAGCCTGAGCCTATACCATGCCTGGGAGGCATAGTAGAGCAGATCCTGACAGTGTAAGCATGGGAATTCTGGTCCTGCCACTTGTTTGCTGAGTAGTATCCTGGGTCAGGGAGAGATACCCTCGTATTTCCTTGTACCCTGCCATCTGTGGCAGGCAGGAGACCTGGCGCTGGGAACATGAAAGCAGGAAAGCTGCCTTTTCCATCTCACTGGATGTAGCACTCAGGAGAGTGGGCCATTCCTGGTTGCAGGTTTTGTCAGTGAGGCAGCCCAAAGGAACATAAGAACAGAAGAACTCGCTCTGTTCTTTGCCAAATAAGGCACTGTGGGAGTTAGCCAGGACAGTGCTGAAGAGCTCACCCTGGTCGAGTAGGTTTGGGAGAGCTGGTGAGAGATGACCAGGGCAGCCACCACCCAGGAATCCAGGGCTTTGTGTTTGGCCCTCTCAAACATGTACCCTGTCTATGAATTGCTGGAGTGTGTGAAGGGGCAGTTGTTCCTATACATACAAAGCTATTTTATCTCCATAACAGAGAGCAACAATAGGATATCCAAGACGTGTCCATGGGAGGATCCAGTATTGACAGAATAGTGGAAGCTAGAGGCCTCAAACTAGTCCAATGGCACATTTCAATGAACATTTGCAAGTAAAGAAGTGTGGACAAAAGGGTGATATATAGGACATAGTGTCATACACTACAGTGTCCACAATTAGATGTTTTTCTTTTGGTGGGGTGAGATTAAAATTGCAAAAGAAATTCAAAGGAACAGGGAGGTGGTAAGTATGAGTTGCGTGCATAATGGGAAATTCACAAAGAATGAAGAAAATGTTACATAACAAAAATATTTTACAATATATAGACAAGATAATAGTTTTGTTTATGCAGCTGATTTTATTATATTTTAAAATAACCTGAAATATTTAAGTTATGATATCATACAATGAGATATTTCGCTCTAAATATTATATTTCCTATAATTAATTTATTGTGATTCTGAGTGATAGTATGGAGGTGGAGTTTCACAAGATAAATGTGAAATGCTTTTTTTCACAGTAGTGAAATCTGTAATATTACATCTGATGCTGAGGGGAAAACCCAGTATCTTCTTTAATGAGGAGAAATGAACTATTTCTAAATATATCTTCATGTCTAAACTGTACTGTACTGTTCTAAAGAATTATTTTAATAATAGCTTTGTTTAAATTAACATATCAGTGAGGAATTTTCTCTTTCTAATCATTCTAGTGGCACTAGTAGATATTGCTATACATTTTTGAATCAATCTTTTGAAAGAAGCATTCTTTACCAATGTTTCAATATCTAGTTTCATCTTGAGTACCAGATGTGAGAAGAGATGAAAACATATATATTTTGGTGCCTTGGTACTTCAAGATTTATATGATTCAATATCTTCCTCATTTTTCATGGTTATCTATTTAGTATCATTGAGGGAACAGGCTTTGAGGAACAGCAATCTGCATACTTGTAAAAGAAATGATTTGGCCACCTGCACTTTGGAAAGTTGTGAAAGATATAGAAAGCTTTCTAGCATGGGAACTATCAATAAATGTTATATTAACTCTTTCATTCACTGAGGAATATGGAGCCTAGTTAAGGAGCAAGTTATAGCATTTCGAGATAAATGAAAGTGCAATGAAATTACTAATTTGTAAATTGAATAGATGATATATAAAGTATAATGATATGTCTAAAGGCAGTGATAATAATACTCGTTTACAAACCAGAAATTACATAAAATATGCACATTGGTTTGGTTTCCAGTATTCTATGTTCTGATGTCTTTTCATCTACCTTTTATTCTAACTTTTACTGTATGTTTAATTCTATCACTATCTGTTACAATGGCTGTCAATGAAACAATCTCAATGCATATTAGCTATTACATTTATGTAGGGCTGGCAAGATGGCTGATGAATAAAAGTGGAATCCAAACAACATGTACACACACACACACACACACACACACACACACACACAATCATACCACACATACCACTATTAGTTGTAACAGCAATATGATATTTTAAATTCTATATTATGACAATTTTATTTCTTCCACTGCTACTTGCTTTTCCAGGAGTCCTAGTATGTTTATGTCTATAATTTATATAATGTTATTTCATTAATCTGCTATTCTTATTACATGAAGGCAAAGTCTTATCTCAATGGTTACTTCTTCAAAGCCAGGAGTCAGACCAAGAAGTCAGGTCAGTCCTGTTTTCAGAAGTGTTGTAAGCAGTCTCCTATCCATCTAATTTCCCATAAGCAGGCAGGCCTTGTAAATGCTCATTTTTCAAACGTAGTTATTACTGCAGTAAATATCCTGTGCACATTCTAAGTTCTACTTTGGACAATGGATTGCATAATTTCAGTCATATGGTTCCTTTTGATTGGTCAAGACTAGGTGATACACCTCCCCTTGGCAGTGGCAGCAGGTCTAGAAATAGTATACTTGTGTCTTCACTTTGGGGCTAACTTTACCTCTTCATTTATAAACCTTTGCTTTTCATTGTCTGCCTTCTGAATCCTTCCAATTCATAGCTGTAGGAATGGCCAATGTAGATTTATAAGGCAATCTTGTGTTTCTTCTCTTTGCCTCCTTCATAGTTGAAAAAAATTCTTCCATTTCTAGTCATTCTAGAAATACTGATTTTTACCTTGTGTGTAGCACAGTTTGTATCTTCCTGTTTCAGCTTCAGTAATTCTACACCATATGAAACAAAAACTCTTATACATTTAAAAACTTAGAGATGTATACTCTCCCTATATTATTTTAGTGATTTGATTTTATCTGGATTGTTTCTAATTTTTGTAACTTTTAAAAGATTAAATATATTTTATATATTTTATACTTTAGAGTTATAAATTAATAGATAATTTACTTTTGCATTAGATTTCCAATATTTTCACAACTATGAAAATAATTTATGAAGGCATAGTGCTATGAACTCTCCACTTAGCACTGCTTTCATTTTGTCCCATAAGTTTAAATATTTTGCGTCTTCAATTTCACTGAACTCTAGTCTTTGATTTCTTTCCTTATCTATCTTTAGCTTCTCATTTTCATTTATTATAGAACTGTTCAAACCCAAATTTATGTGACACAATGAAATTAGTGCTAAGGGGATAGTTTGTAATATTAAGTGCTTCCATAAAAAAAGTTGTAGAGACCTCATAATAGCACTTTATCATCACCTGCAGTCCTTAGGACAAAAAAGAAGTAAACATACCCAAGAGTAGTAAATGTCAGGAAACAATGAAATTTAAGGCTAAAATCAATCAACAGGATACAAAGAGAGCAATGAAAAGAATCAACAAACTAAGAGCTGCTTCTTTGAGAAAAATCAGTAAGATAAATAAACCCTTAGAAGAACTAACTAAAAAAAAAGTGACAATACCAACATTAGCAAAATCAGAAGTGAAAGGGAGAATTAACAACAGACACTAAGAAAATTATATATATAATATATATATAATATATATATTATATATATAATACGTATGATCAACAGGTCTTATTTAAGAAGAGTATACTCCAGAAAACTGGAAAATCTAGAGGAAATGGATCTTTTTTAGACATATATAACTGATCAAAGTTAAATCAAGATCACTATCAAAACATTCCTATAACTACTAAGGAAATAGAAGCATTCATTAAAAGATCCAGGGCCAGATGGCTTTAGCACAGAATTCTTACAGATTTTCAAAGAAGAGATAAAACACTGTGAAGGGAGCAGTGATTGAGATGTGATTGAATATATAAATAATTTAATGGAAAAATTATAATTTAATAAATTATGGAAATGAGCAGTTGATTTTTTCAAAAAGACATCATTAGGAATGTACATTCTTAAGACATGGGTTTAATATTCAACTCTAAAAAAATGGAATGTTAAAATATAAGCCTCAGAACTGAAAAATATTTTTAATAGCTGTGTAATTGTATATGGGATATATAATGGTTTATTATTCATCAACAAAGAGGAATTAGAAATAATAGTGAAACTCAATAAGGTATTTTTCATGTACAAGAAAATACTCATCGATTAACATTTCTTTTTTGGCTAAAGAAAGGTACAACAAAGCACAAAACTCATTAAACCATCCCCAGAATTGTTAACAGTTTTAAAAAGTAAGAAGAAATGTTGTGGTGAGTAAGACATAATCAGAAATATCTAGCATACCTGAAGTCATTGACATGAACTGTACTTGAACATGTGCATAACTCTTACTCATTACCTTAATTTTTAACTGGACTCATATAAGTATGATCTTCTGAGTTCCACAAATACACACATTATAATTCTTTGTTGGATGTTTATTTTTATGTATACCTCAAATGTTATCCCCTTTCCCAGATTTTCATCCATAAAACTCTATCCCAACCCCTGTCCCCCTGCTTCTATGAGAGTGTTCCCCCTCCCCAACAACTCATACCTTCCCACCTACCTGCCCTGACATTTCCCTACACTGGGGGTCCAGCCTTGGCAGGACCAAGGGCTTCTTCTCCCATCGGTACCCAACAAGGCCATCCTCTAATACTTATGAAGCTGGAGCTATTGATGTATGTACATGTGTACACTTTGTGTAGATGTTTAAGTCCCTGGGAGCTCTGGTTAGTTGGCATTGTTGTTCTTATAGGATTGCAAATCCCTTCACCTGATTCAATCCATTCTCTAACACTGCCAACGGGGACCACATTCTCAGTTCAGTTGTTGGTTGCCAGAGTCTGCATCTGTATTTCTCATGCTCTGGAAAACCTCTCAGGAGACCGCTATATCAGGCTTCTGTCAGCATGCACATCTTGGCATCAGCAATGTTGTATGGATTTGGTCGATGTATATATATATATGGGCTGGATACCAAGGGGTAGCAGACTGTGAATAGTCATTCCTTCAGCCTCTGCTCCAAACTTTGTCTCCATATTTTCTTCCTATGAATATTTTTGTTCCCACTTTTAAGAAGGAAGGAAGTATCCACACTTTGGTAGTCCTTCTTGAGGTTCATGTGATCTGTGGTTTGCATCTGAGCTTTTGGCCTAATATATATCTATCAGTGAGTTCATACCATGTGTATTTTTGGTCATTGGGTTACCTCACTCAGGATGATATGTTCTAGTTCCATCCATTTGCCTATGAATTTCAGGAACTCATTGTTTTTGATAGCTGTATAGTAATCCATTGTATAGATGTACATGTTTTCTGTATCCTTTTCTCTGTTGAAAGGCATCTAGGTTCTTTCCATCTTCTGGTTATTATAAATAAAGCTGCTATGAACATAGTGGAGTATGTGTCCTTGTTATATGTTGTAGCATCATTTAGGTACATGCCCAAGTATGGCTGGGTACTCAGGTAGTAAAAATATCCAATTTTCTGATGAAGCTCCAAATTAATTTTCAGAGTGGTTGTACATATGCTTGCAATCCTGCCAAAAATGGAGGAGTGTTCTTCTTTCTCTACATCCTTCACAGCATCTGATATTACCTGAACTTTTGAATTTAGCCATTCTGACTGGTAAGAGGTGAATTCTCAGAGTTGTTTTCATTTGCATTTCCCTGATGACTAAGGATGTTGATTATCTCTTTAGGTACTTTTCAGCCTTTCAAAATTCCTCACCTGAGAATTCTTTGTTTAACTCTGTACCCCATTTTTAAATGAAGTTGTTTGTCTCTCTGGAAT
Organism: Rattus norvegicus; assembly: GCF_021556685.1. Classification (NCBI taxonomy): domain Eukaryota; kingdom Metazoa; phylum Chordata; class Mammalia; order Rodentia; family Muridae; genus Rattus; species Rattus norvegicus. The sequence continues at coordinate 11,866,220 of NC_141535.1, forward strand.
CTATCTTCTTGAGTTCTTCATATATATTACATATTAACCCTCTATAGGATGCAGGATTGGTAAATATCTTTTCCCAATCTGCTTGTTCCCATATTGTCCTAATGAGAATGTCCTTTGCCTTACAGAAGCTTTGCAATTTTATGAGGTCCCATTTGGGAATTCTTGATCTTAGAGCATAAGTCATTGATGTTCTGTTCAGGGAATTTTCCCCAGTGCCCATGTGTTCAAGGCTCTTTCCCAATTTTTCTTCTATTAGTTTGAGTGCGTCTGGTGTTTTGTAGAGGTCCTTGCTCCACTTTGAAGTGAGCTTCATACTAGGCAATAAAAATGGATCCATTTGCATTCTTCTACATGCTAACCTCTAATTGAAATACCACTCTTTGTTTCAAATGCTATTTCTTTTTCACCGAATATTTTTAGCTCCTTTGTAAAAAATCAAGTGACCATAGGTGTGTGGGTTCATTTCCAGGTCTTCACTTCTATTTGATTATCTATGTGCCTGTCTCTGTACCAATACCATACAGTTTTTTATCACTGTTGCTCTGTAATACAGTGTGAGGGCAGAGATGGCGATTCCCCCAGAAGTTCTTTTATTGCTGAGGATAGGTTTTGCTGTCCTGAGATTTTTGTTATTTCAAATGAATTTTGAAATTGCTCTTTCTAACTCTATGAAGAATTGAGTTGGAATTTTGATGGGGATTGCATTGCATCTGTAGATTGCTTTTGGCAAGATGGTCATTTTTATTATATTAATCCTGCCCAATCCATGAGCATGGGAGATCTTTCCATCTTCTGTGATCTTCTTCTAAAATTTGTTTCTTCAGATACTAGAAATTCTTGTCAGAAACATCTTTCACTTGCATTGTTTGAGTCAAACCAAGGTATTTTATGTTATTTTTCACACTTGTGAACAGTGTCATTTCTCTAATTTCTTTCTCAGCCTATTTATTCTTTGAGGAGAGGAAGGCCACTGATTTGTTTGAGGTAAATATATATCCAGCCACTTTGCTGAAGTAGTTTATCAGGCTTAGTAGTTTTTTGTTGGAACATTTGGGGGTCACTTAAGTATACTATCATATCATCTGCAAATAGTGATATTTTGACTCCTTCCTTTCCAATTTCTATACCTTTGACCTCCATTGCATCTGATTGATTTGGCTATGACTTGGAGTATTATATTGAAAAGTAGGGAGTGGGTACTCTAGTCACTGATTTTCATGGGATTGCTTTAAGTTTCTTTCCATTTAATTTGATGTTGGCTGTTGGTTTGCTGTATATTGCTTTTTCTATGTTTAGGTATGGGCCTTGAATTCTTGATCTTTCCAAGTCTTTTAACATGAAGGTGTGTTGAGTTTCGTCAAATGCTCTCTCAACATCTAATGAGATGATCATGTGCTTTTTTCCCCTTTGAGTTTGTTTGTATACTGGACTATATTATGAACAATATATTGAACAATCCCTGTAAGCCTGGGATGAAGCCTACTTGATCATGATGGATGATAACTTTGTTGTGTTCTTGAATTCGGTTTGGAAGAATTTTATTGAGTGTTTTATGTCTATATTCATAAGGGAAATTGTTCTGAAATTCTCTTTCTCTGTTGGGTCTTTTTGTTTTAGGTATAAGCGTAATTGTGGCTTCATAGAAGGAATTGGGTGGTGTTCATTCTGTTTCTCTTTTGGGAAATATTTTGGAGAGTATTGGTATTAGGTCTTCTCTGAAGGTCTGATAGAATTCTCCACTAAACCCATCTGGTCCTGGGCTGTTTTTGGTTAGGAGACTTTTAATGACTGCTCTATTTCTTTAAGAGTTATGAAAGCGCTTAGATAATTTATCTGATCCTGATTTAACTTTGGTACCTGATTTCTCTCTAGAAAATTGTCCATTTCATCAGATTTTCCAGTTTTGATGAATATAGGTTTTTATCTTAGGATCTGATGATTTTTTGGATTATTTCAGATACTGTTGTTATGCTATCTCTTCATTTCTGATTTTTTTTCAATTTGGATACTCTCTTTGTGCCCTCTGTTTAGTATGGTAAAGGGCTTATCTATCTTTTTTATTTTCTCAAAGAACCAGCTCCTGCTTTTGTTGATTCTTTTTATAGTTCTTTTTGTTTCTACTTGGTTAATATCAGCTCTGAGTTTTGATTCTTTCCTGAGTTCTATTCTTCTTGCATGTATTTGCTTCTTTTTGTTCTAGAGCTTTTATGTGTGCTGTTAAGCTGCTAATGTATGCTGTCTGCAGTTTCTTTTTGGAGGCACTCAGAGCTATGAATTTTCCTCTCAGGACTGCTTTCATTGTGTCCCATAAGTTTGGGTATATTGTGCCTTCATTTTCATTAAGTTCTTTTATGACTTTAATTTCTTTCTTTATTTCTTCCTTGACCAAGTTATCATTGAGTAAAGCGCTGTTCAACTTCAAATTATATGTGGATTTATGTCCTTTTTGTGGTTGTTGAAGACCAGCCCTAGTCTGCAGTGATCTCATAGGATGGATGGGATTATTTCAATCTTCTTGTATTTGTTGAGGCCTGTTTTGTGACTGATTATACGGCAAATTTTGGAAAAGGTACCATGAGGTGCTAAGAAGGTATATTCTTTCGTTTCAGGATGAAATGTTCTATAAATATCTGTTAAATCCATTTGGTTCTTAACTTCTGGTAACTTTTCTATGTCTTTGTTTAGTTTCTGTTTCCATGATCTGTCCATTGATGAGAGTGGGGTTTGAAGTATCCAACTTATTGCGTGAAATGCAAAAATGTGCTTTGAGCTTTAGTAAGGTTTCTTTTATGAATGTAGGTGCCCTTGCATTTATAGTATAGATATTGAGGATTGACAGTTCATCTTGGTAGGATTTTCCTTTATGAATATGAAGTGTCCTTCCTTACCTTTTAAAATATCTTTTAGTTGAAATTTGATTTTATTCAACATGAGAATGTCTACTCCACTTACTTTCTTGGGACCATTTGCTTGGAAAATTTTTTTCCAACCTTTTACTCTGAGGTAGCATCTGTGTTTGTCAGTGAGGTATGTTTTCTGTATGCAGCAAAATATTGGGTCCTCTTTATGTATCCATTTGGTTAGTCTGTCTTTTTGGGGGTAATTGAGTACATTGATGTTGAGAGATATTAGGGAATAGTGATTATTGTTTCCTGTTACTTTTGTTGTTAGAGGTAGAGTTATGTTTGTTTGGCTCTCTTCTGTTGAGTTTGCTTCAAGATGATTATTTTCTTGCTTTTTCTAGTGCATAGTTTCCTTGTGTTGGAATTTTCCATCTATTATACTTTGTAGGGCTGGATTTGTGGAAAAATAATGTATAAATTTGGTTTTCTCATGGAATATCTTGGTTTCTCCTTTTATTTCAATTGAGAGTTTTGCTAGATATAGTAGCCTGGGCTGGTATTTTACTTTTCTTAGTGTCTGTATGACATGCTTTGAGGATTTTCTGTCTTTCGTAGTCTCTATTGAAAAGTCTGGTGTAATTCTGATAAGTATGCATTCATGTTACTTGACCTTTTTCCTTACTGCTTTTGATATTCTATCATTGTTTTGTGCACTTGTTGTTTTGAGTACTAAGTGATGTTATGAATTTCTTTTCTGGTCCAATCTATTTGGAGCTCTGTAGGCTTCTTGTATGTTTATTGACATTTGTTTCTTTAAGTTAGGGAAGTTTTCTATAATTTTTTAAATATATTTGCTGGCACTTAAGTTGGACATCTTTCCTCTCTTCTATAACTATTATCCTTAGGTTCGATCTTCGCACTGTATCCTAGATTTCCTGGAATTTTTGTGTTTTACATTTTCTTTAATGGTTGTTTCAATGTTTTCTATGGTATCTACTGCCCTGACATTCTCCCTTCTATCTCTTCTATTCTGTTGGTAGTGTTTTTGTTTATGATTCCTGATCTTTTTCCTAGGTTTTCTCTCCCCAGGGTTCTTTCCATTTGTGATTTTTTTATTTTTTCTATTTCCATTTTTCATTCTTGGATGATTTTGTTCAATTCCTTCACCTGTTTGATTATGTTTTCCTGTGATTTTTTAAAGGGATTTTTGTGTTTTCTCTTTAAAAGCTTCTACTTGTTTACCTTTGTCATCCTGTATTTCTTTAAGGGGGTTATTTATGCCCTGCTTAAAGTCCTCTATCATCATCAAGAGTTGTGATATTAAATCCAAACGTGCTTTTCCACTGTGTTTAAACATACATTATTTGCTTTGGTGGGAGAACTGGGCTCTGATGATGCCAATAAGTCTGGGTTTCTGTTGTTTTGGTCCTGTGCTAACTTCTTGCCATCTGGTTGTCTCTGGTGTTAGCTAGTCTTGCTGTCTCTGACAGTAACTTGACCCTTCTGTAAGCCTGTATGCCAAGACTTCTGTAGACCTCTCTTCTCCCAGAATGATCTGGTTACAGAGAGCTGTGGGATCGGGTCAGTTCTTAGCACAGCAACAACTGGAATGTTCCTGTCGCAGACTGACCCTGGGTTTTGTGTCCTGTGTGCTCCATGTGGTTAGCTTGGAGCAGAAGTGTTGGTCTTACCTCTGCTCTCAGGTGTGTCAGTTCTTCTGGTGACTAGCTCTCAACTCTGCATGCAGGCAGAGACTGGAAGGATCTGCTCCCTGACTGACTGCTCCTAGATTCCTGTGTCCAGAGGGCTCCAGGCAGGATCCCCTTGGGGCAGAGATCTGAGCAAAAGTAATCGTCTCCCCTGAGCTCTCAGGACTGTGTCCATAATTTTTACATAACCATTATACTTAACTATCATCCATTCAGGAAAGACTCAATGACCATCAATTTTATAATAGGGAAATATAAACAGCCATTTGCACATTTTCAAAATAATAATGGATAAATTATAAGTTAATGAGCAATATTTATAAATTCCACAAGCATATGAAATAAAATAACAGGTAGAAAAATATGAAATTTATTCTACCATTTATTTAAAATGGGAAGACTAATTAAGATGTTATCATGAACTAATATTGAAGATTCTAATGAACTTTTTGTTAAATGGGAGTGCATACATTGCTAAACACTTGTATATATTTCTGGTATGCATATTTCGCTGTTAAAAACTGTGCTTTTTGAACAAAATATTTCAACATTGTACAATATCAAACTTGAAACTCTGCATTAAAACAATCTTTTGAGACCAATTTTACAGACCAACCGAATCTCAATTTCAATATATTTTCACATAACTTACTCAACATATCAGTGTCCTTTATTCATACTTCTTGTTCAACATATGAACACATCCTTGGCATCTTCTTTCAACAATTTCCTTGGTTATTTGATAAATGTGCACAAAGGTACAGTTAAGTGTATTTCTAATATAATTCTACTGGAAAGCAAACTGGAGAATGAATGGTGATTTTTGTGGTTAGCATATTTTCTTACTGTTCTAGGAAATGTGCAGAACATCTGTATGGGAATATTTATGTATAAATCTTCAAAAACAGTCTCACTTAATGCTTAAGAGGGGCCTTCTGAAAAACATAGCTCTCTATTATCTTCTACTGTCTTTTCCCCAGCCTCAAAGGGACCAAAACCCTTCAGGTCTGAATCATGTCCTTACCATTCTAGCTAAAGGGAACTGGAGTGCTCTCCCTTGGGTACCTATTAACACCTGCTAGTTAATCAGCCAGAGGGGCTGTTGGTGACTGATGTCATATGTTTCATCCATTCTTTTTCTACCCTCCCCAGAGGCAACACCACCATCCTAGACATCCTAGCCTGGGGAAGAGAGTCACAGAGCTTGTGCAATATTGCCATTTGTAGAAAAATATTTAATTGTTCAAACACGGGAATTTGTTAGTAGTAGATTCCCAATTATGAATTTACAACCACAAACATGCAGCTGTGTAATATATTAGCTGCAAAACTAAATTCTCAGCTTCAGATTCATAAATATTTTAGGTATAGTACAAATACTGCTGCAAGTAGTAACAGAGACGTCCCTAGGTAGAAGGCAGCTACTGATAAGATGTATGTGGCAGTGCACAGGGGGTCCCTCACTTTCTGAACAAGAAATAAGTTTAGCAGCCATCTCTAATTTAGACTGTTTTCTTAATCTGCTGCCAGGGAAACATGCTGGGTGATTCACAGTAATGAACTCCACCTGGATGTTCAGTAAATCTGAACAGGAGAACTACGTGCAGCCTACTAACTGTTGTTACCACAGATATGGATGAGTGAGCTCTAATTTGATCATTAAGTAACCATCCCACCAAGGAAACTTGAGAAATGTTATTTATCTTATACTGTGTCATGGGGCAAGAAAGACAGAATTTTACTAGGATTATTCTGTAAAAAAAAATATTAAGAAAGAACTGCAATATCTGTGAAACAAAGAAAACAAACTATTAGTGTTTACTTAACTTTGATGCCATAGATTATGGTGTTAGTTTAGTAGATTCAGTGTTTTTAAGAGAAAAACCATAATTCTTAAACAGTGTTCAAGATTTATTGACAAAATTGTTTGAACACCATTATATAATCAATGAAGGTTAATATAACAACTATAATTACATGCTTTGGGACATCTGCTCTTCTCTGACTAGAAAACTATATTATGTAATATTATGCAACACATTACAATATCTACCAAGTAAAGGGTACTTTTACATAACTACAGATGCTACTTCTGATGTTTCCAAGCCCTTTGTAATCATACCCATATAAATGTTATCACAAAGGTCACAGATATGCCTATTCTCTTTTTATTAAATTTCATGGGTCTTTTAATTCTATTTTTGTCTCTTACAAATAAATGTGGTATGAATATAGTTGAGTAAGTGTTCTTGTGATATGATAGAACATCACTTGAGAATATACCCAAGAGTGTTACACCTGTGTCTTGAGGAAGATTGATTACCGTTTTTATAAGGAGCCAACATGATGATTTGTATAGCCACTATACAAGTTTTCACTCCCACCATTCCTGGAGGTATATTCTCCTCACTTCACATATATCCTCAACAGTATGAGCTTTCACTCATATAATTGATATTAGCAATTCTGACAGATGTAAGATAAAATCTCAAAGTAAGTTTGATTTGCATTTCCATTATGGAGATACATATTGAACATTTCTTTAAGTATTTCTCAGCTATATGAGATTCCTCTATTGGAGAATTTTTGTTTAGATCTAACCCCATTTTAAAATTAGATCATTTGTTTCTTAAAGATCTAGTTTCTTGACATTAATTTTGATGTATATAGGATATTAGACCTCTATTGCATGTGGACTTTGTGAAAATCATTTCCCATTCTGTAGGGTGTCTGTCCAATTGATGGTTTCCTAAAAAAAAAAAATACAGAATTGTTTTAGTTTCATGAGGTCCCAGTTATTGTTGATTTCAGTGTCTGGGGTTCTTATCAGAAAGTTGCTTCTCTCCTATACCAACGTCTTCATGCCTGTTTCCCACTTCCTCTTCTATCAGGTTCGGGGTGTTTGGTTTTATAGATCCACTTGAACTTGAGTTTTGGGCAGTTGATAAATGTGCATCTATTTACCTTCTCTACATAAAGACTTCAAATGTGACAAGGACCATTTGCTGAAGATGATTTCATTTTTCTGTTGTACATATTTGGCTCCCTTAGAAAAACATAAAATGTTCATGTGTGTGATTTTATATATGCATCTTCAGTCAATACCATTGATTCCCCTGTCAGTTTTTATGCCAATACCATGCAGTTTTTACTACTGTAGCTCCATATTACAATCCCAATCAGGAATGGTAGCACCTCCATCAGTGTTTTTATTGTTTAAATTTGTTTTAGATATCCTAAGTTTTTTTTCCAATACGAAGTTGAGATTGTCATTTCAAAGTCTGTAAATATCTGTTGTAATTTTAATTGAGATATTATGTCTGCACATTGCATTTTGTTGAACAGCTATTTTTTCTATATTAATCATTTTACTATGTTAATCCTACTGATCTATGGCCATGGAAAATCTTTCTATCATCTGATATATTCTTCAATATCATTTTTCGAAGACTTTAAGTTTATCATAGAAGTCTTTAACTGGCTTGGTTATAGTTATTCCCAAATATTTTATATCATTTGAAGCACTGGTATATGCTGAAGAGCATAGTAGTAAATGAGCAGTGGTAAAAGTTGACTGCTAGGTTCTATGTTGCAAATAAGAGCAAGAAGCTTTTATGTCGGGTAGAGAGGTTGCTCAGTGGTTAACAATACACATCGCTCTTCTAGGGAACCATTGTTCAGTTGCAAGCACTCAAATCCAATAATCTACATGGCATCAACAACTGTCAGTAATTCCAGTTTCAGGGGATCAAACACCTCCACACCAGTGTACATAAAATAATATAATTTTTAAAAAAGACATTGTAATTCTTGGAGTTATTGTATAAAATTTTAGTGTTCTTTGATTCTTTACTATAAATTCTTTTACATTTAGGTCACAATTACTCAGTTATTTGTGCATACACTTCAATTCTGTATTAGAGCAAATTAAAATGCATGTTTCTCATAAACTTTTCCACCAATCCTTAGAGTGCTTCTGATGGTCTCTGATCTTTGGATATTTGTGAACGTCACCGAAAAGCTTTCCATCAAAATAGAGCAATTAGGAGGAATCTACTTATTCATTTATGAGTTGGTTTATTGACATTTGCAAAAGGTAATTTTAGATTTTCACTTCGATTTAGGTGATATAGTATGCTATCATTTGATAAATTCTATTCAGTTGTGCTACAAATAGTGCTGTCTAGTATATTAATTAACTTTTTCAGTGCCTTGGCAAAACAACTGACAACAGAAATTTAAGGAAGGAGGGGTTAATACTCTTTCACAATTTGCTAGAATCATGTGGTTAGTGTCAACACTCAACTTGACAGAATGTATCATCACCTGGAGAAAAGCCTCTGGCATGCTTGTGGGAGATTTTCTACATTATATGAAATGAAATGATAAGAAATATTCACTGTTGTGACATCATCTTTGGTTTGAATCCTGGACTATGTGAACAGAAAAAGAAAACTACATAGCAGTATGTACTCATTGCTCTTGTTTCCCTGATTGTGAATGATTCATGACCAACAGGTTTGAGCCTCTGGATCATTTGACTTGACAGCATAATGGAATTTGTTCTTAAGTCATGTTTTATCACAATGACAGGGAGAGAAACTATGAAAAATTACACCATGGTAGAAAGGTTTGGAAACAGGAGCATGAGACAACTGGTCACAAACCAGAGGCTATGAGGTAAGACAGATCCATCCTGGATCTCAGCTTTATCTCTTCTTATCCTTTCTGGCAACCCATTCTATTCAATTCCATTTCTCATAGAACTGTTCTCATACAACTTATCTCAGTATAAAATTTCCTCTCATACATGAGATTTGACACTAAGATGATTCTAAGTCCTGTCAAGTTGATGACCTACCTTAATAATCACAGTGGAATTTGTTAGTGTGTACATGTATAATATAATAATTGCAGTTCTTGATATATTTACATGTTTATTTTTATTATATTTTATATAATTATGATTAGATGTGTTTTCCTGATCCCTCTATTTAAAAAGTCATTAAGGTGAATTCAGTCAATGATGGACATTTTATAGGAGACCAACGAATACAAATCCATCCTAAGGGAATAAATGTCATTAGAATTATGTTGGCTATGACTATATATTGCTTTTTATAGACTCGTAGTAACAGGCTCTTTATTAGAAATAATGCATAAGGTTTTGATATGAATTTTAATAAAAAACAGTTCCTAACTTTGTAGCTTCAGTTTTTTGTATGTCTAAAATATAGTTACCAGACAGGAAAACAAGAACAAAAACAAAACAACTATTGTGCTTTAAGGTATCAAAGTGATAGAGTAATAAAAATTAAAATAATATAAATAAAAGATATGCATGTGTCAGAACTGAATCACACAATTCTAGATGGATGTATAGAGATTTTTATAAACATCATCATTAATAATGTTTTAATTATAGACTCATTGTATATCCAACAACAGTGAGAGTGACAGCAGATTCATTACTCTCTACCAACAAAGTAAGACTTTATTGACGAAGATATTGCTTACTTATTCCACAAAACGTAGGGGTAAAAAGCTGGTACTCAACAAAAGCTTTGCCATCACTGGGTAACATTCATAATCCAAGAAGGTGCTATACATGCTAAAAGAGTAGTAGAGTAACCATCAATCTAACCCAGTTATGAGCCCTGTGGGCTACAATAATTACATACCTGCAAGATATATTTTCTGGTACAATATTGGAACAAATGTTATGAGAGTAGCCAACTCTTCTTATAATGGATTTAAAGTTCAGTCCATGAGATGAAACACTTGCCTGACACTATTAATAACTGAAACCTAAGACCAGTTGCATCTTAAGCCCTAAGGGATATATTCCATTTTTATTCTGCTAAGAAAACATAGTAATAAAATTATGACTAATAACATATTTTCATACCCGAATATCAGTACATTGCTCAACTCTCACTATAGAAACTCTTACAATAGATAATAAACAAAAACCCATAACTGGAGAGCATTAAGAAAATAAGAGACTTGGAATGTTCATCCCTAAGTGGGGTGTCTATACTACATCACTACCCGCCAGACTCAGTGACCTATGTGCAAAAAAATATGCTGCATTCTGTATGCTTGTATTATTTAAATGCTGGGTTTAAATTAAATAGCAATATAACTATCACATTTAAGGAAAGCTCAGAAAATTTTATCAAGCTGAGTAAGAATTGAGAAAAGAATTCAGAGAACAAAGAATTGTTGTACGATTTACAATTTATCACTCTCTTTTTTGTTACTGTTGTTCTGGCTTCTTTTGTTTTAATTGGATAGTTTACATATTTACATTTCAAATGTTATCTGATTTCCTAGTTCCCCCCTCTCCTATCACCACTTCCCCTGCTTCTATGAGGATGCTCCACCTCCCACCTACTTCCTCGCACATCACTGCCCTGGCATTCCCCTACACTGGGGAAAGGAACCTTCACAGGATTAAGGGCTTTGCCTCCTATTGATGCCAGATAATACCATCCTCTGCTACATATGCAGCTAGAGTCATGCCTTCCCTATGTGTGCACTTTGGTTGCTGGTTTAGTCCCTGGGAGCTCTTGCAGGTTAGGTAGGTTGATATTGTTGTTCTTCCTATGGGGTTGCAAAGCCCTTAGGATCCTTCTTTCCTTCCTCTAACTCCTCCTCAGGGGTCCCTAAGCTCAGTCTGATGGTAAGCTGCAAGTACCTTAATCTATATGAGTAAGGTTCTGACAGAGCCTCTCAGAAGACATTGATATCAGGCTCTTCTCAGTAAGCACTTCTTGACATCAGAAACAGTTAATGGGTTTGGTGGGTGCATATGGGATGGATCCCAAAGTGGATCAGTCTCTGGATGGCCTTTCCTTCAGTCTATGCATCACTCTTTGTCTCTGTATTTCCTTACTTAAGTATTTTATTCCCCCTTCTAAGAAGAACTGATGCATCTGCATTTTGGTGTTTTCTCTTTTGAGCTTTATATGCTCTGTGAATTGTACCTTTGGTATTCTGAGCTTTTGGGCTAATATCCACTATTAATGAGGGCATATCATTATGGTATTTTGTAACTGGGTTACCTTATGAACATATTTTCTAGTTCTACTCATTTGTCTAAGAATTTCATTAAGTTGTTTTTAATAGCTGAGTAGTTTTCCCATTCTTTTTTTTTCCCCCAGAGCTGGGGACCAAACCTAGGGCCTTGAGCTTGCTAGGCAAGCGCTCTACCACTGAGCTAAATCCCCAACCCGCTGAGTAGTTTTCCATTGTGTAAACATACCACAATTTCTGTATCTATTCCTCTGGTGAAGGTCATCAGGGTTCTTTTCAGCTTCTGGCTTTCATTGATAAGGCTGCTATGAACATAGTGGAGCATGTGCAGTGTATGTTGGAGCATCTAATGGGTATATGCCCAGGAGTAGTATAGATGGATGCTCACGTAGCACTATATCCAATTTTCTGAGGATCCGCCAGAATGATTTCCAGAGTGTTTGTATGAGCTTGCAATCCCACCAACAATGAGACAATGGAGGAGTCTTCCTCTTTTTTCATATCCTCACCAGCATCTGCTGTCACATAGGTCTTGGGTCTTAACCATTCTGACTGGTGTGAGGTAGAATCTCAGGGTTGTTTTGATTTGCATTTCCCTGATGACTAACAATGTTGAATATTTCCTTAGGTACTTCTCAGTTTGATATAGTAGCCTTGGCTGGCATTTGTGTTCCTTTAGGGTCTGTATGACATCTACCCAGAATCATCTAGGTTTCATAGTCTCTCTTGAGAAGCCAAATATAATTCTGATAGGTCTTCCTTTATATGTTACTTGACTTTTCCTCTTACTGCTTTTAATTTTCTTTTGTTGTTGTTGATTTGTTTTGTTCATTTGGTGTTTTGTCTATTATGTGAGGGGAGGAATTTCTTTTCTGGTCTAATCTGTTTGGAGTTCTGTAGGCTTCTTATGTTCATGGGCATGTCTTTCTTTAGGTTAGGGAAATTTTCTTCTATAATTTTGTTGAAGATATTAACTGGCCTCCTAAATTGGGAATCTTTACTCTCTTCTATACCTTTCATCCTTAGGTTAGTCTTCTCCTTATGTCCTGGATAGCCTGGATGTTTTGGGTTAGGAGTCTTTTGCGTTTTGCATGTCTTTGACTTTTGGGTCAATGTTTACTCTGGTATCTTCTGCCTCTGATATTCTCTCTTCTATCTCTTGTATTCTGTTTGTGATGCTTGCATCTATGCCTCTTGATCTCTTTCCTAGGTATTCTTTCTCCAGAGTTGCCTCCCTTTGTGATTTCTTTATTGTTTCTATTTCCATTTTTAGACCCTGGATAATTTTGTGTATTTTTTTCACCTATTTGCTTGTGTTTTCCTGTAATTCTTAATGGGATTTTTTTGTGTTACTATTTTAGGGCTTCTACTTGTTTCCCTGTGTTTTGTGTTTCATTAAGGGATTTATTTATGTCCTTCTTAAAGTCCTCTATCATCATAGGATGTGGTTTTAAATTCAAATCTTGCTTTTCAGGTGTATTGTGGTATCCCGGCCTTGCTGTGGTGGAAGAACTGGGTTCTGATGAGCCTTGGTTTCTTAGAGTGAAGGTACTCCTGGGAGAACAGCTCTCTCTGGATGGGATTTGGATATGGAGGGCTATGGGAAACCCTTAGCTCTGGGTACAGATGGAGACCAGAAGGATCGTGTCCCAGGCTTTTCTGTGCTTTCTGTGCCATGTATGGTCTTGGCAGGTCCCTTTTTGACAGTCACTGGAGCAAAATTGGTGTCTCACCCATGGGCCTGTGGGTTTAGGAGTGAGGGCAGTCCTGAATGACCCTGTATTCTCTGGGCAGGAGACAGTCATGGAAGGCAGTGGAACAGTCCTAACTCCAGGATGCAGAAGGAGACAGGAAGAATCCTGTCCCAGGCTACTTTGCAGTTCCTGTACTTTGTGCAATCTTGGCAGGTCCCTCTTTGGACAGTTATTGGGGTAAAAGTGGGGTCTCACCTGTGGGCCCTGAACCAAGAGCACTCCTGGAATACCAGCTCTCCCAGGACAGGACTTGTATGTGGAGGACTGTAGGACAGTCCAGCTCCAGGTTGCAGATGGAGACACGGAAGGATCCTGTCCCAGGATGCTCTGTGGTTCCTATGCTCTGAGCTTTTCTGGTGAGTTCCTTTTATTGACAGTCATTAGAGAGAAAGTGTGCCTCACCTTGGGGTTTAGGGGTGAGAACACTCTTGGGAAACCAGCTATCTCTGGGCAGGATCCTGGAACAAAGTGCTATGTGACAGCCCCAGCTCTGGGTGCATATGAAGACCAGAAGGATTGTGTCCCAGGCTGCTTTGTGGTTCCTGTGCCTTGTGCACTCCTGTCAGGTCCCACTTTGGATAGTCACTGGATTGAAAGTGGGTTCTCACCTGTGGGCCTGTGGATTTAGGAATGAAAGCACTCCTGTGAGACCAGTTCTCTCTGGGCACAGTTTTGGTATCAATCACATACTTTTAATTTCTAGAAATCACTACTAGTCACTATTCCTATGGAAAAAGGCATTAGAAGATATTTGCCTTCATAGATTACCTAGTAAAATGATAAATCATATGACACTTAGTGATGTGTTTATAACTACTTAGCATGACAAAATCAGGCAGAGATCATATGATTTATGAGTTGCAGCAGAAGAAAACCCCTCAAGGAGATAATCACAGTGAGCAACTTATTTGATATGGAGACATCTTTTCTTTCTCTGAATGTCACTTCATATAATATATGTATATATATATATACATATATATATGTACATACATATATGAAAACAATTTGCATATCAAATATCTTATGCAGTTAAATAGGTTAAATAGAATTGAACAATTTAAAATACTAAAATGGTCTATCAAAATAATAATTTTTATTATATTGATAGCAACTATATTTTGTCCCTCAATAAACAGGTTATCAACCATAAAGTGAATATATTTTTCCTATACGAAACATGAACATTCATTTTACTTCAAAGCCAAACTATAAATTTTATGCTCGCAGCCAACCATTGAACTAAAAGTGGGGTCCCCAATGGAGAAGTTAGAGAAAGTATTGAAGTAGCTGAAGGAGTTTGCAATCCCATAATAAGAACAATACCAACCAACCAGAGCTCCCAATGACTAAACCACCATTCAAAGACTTACACATGGACAGACCCATGGCTCCAGCTGTGTATGTAGCAGAGGATGGTATTGTTGGTCATCAATGGGAGGAGAAGTCCTTTGTCCTGCCATGGATTGATACCCCAGTATAGGGGAATGTCAGGGAGCAGAGGTGAGATGGGTTGGGTGAGTGGGTGGAGGAACGCCCTTACAGAAGCAGGGGGAAGGAGGATGGGACAGGAGGTTTATAGACAGGAAACCAGGAAAAAATGGATAACATTTGAAATATAAATAAAAATCCAATAATTTTTTTAAAAATATAGAAACTTTAAATATTAAAATGATGCAAGAAACAGCAGTGAAATTTATCTAACTATGTAGTTGACTAAATGATTGATAATTTCTAATGCTTGCTTAAATATTTCTGTTAGTCTCTGAAGTGGGATTAAAGTAGGAAATGTTTTCCCTCTCAGGAATTAAAAATAAACAACCCAATTTAAAAATGAATGACTAACCTTGTTTGCCAATTATACACATGTGAGAAGAGGAACCTCAAAGGAAGAATTACTTCCATCAGATAGGTTTGTGCACATAACTGTAAGACTCTCCTAACTCCAAATGTTCTAGGCGTGTCCACTCCAATGTAGGAGATGCCATTCATACACAGTTAAGATTGGGCTGCATAGAAAAAGGAGCTGACAGGTAAAGTATTATTTTCATTTTGTAGGTCTTGTTTTGGCAACTTTATCGTTTAAGTTTCATTGCTATAACATCCCTGCCACATTTGGAAAATGTGACAATGATAAAGGAAGATAGAGATATAGATTTGTCAGAAAGTGCAGGGAAATGGGAAGTGTTTGCACTAAGTGAGAAAGGATAAAATTTAATATAGATTATTCTTGTAAGAAATTCTCAAAAATGGTAATATTTAAATTCAAAAATTAAAATAAAAGGTAACTAAACTTTAGCCAGTGTCTTAGGGTTTTATTGATGTGAACAGACACTATGACTAATGTAAGTTTTATAAAGGATAGCATTTAATTGGGACTGGCTTAAGACTCAGAGGTTCAGTTCATTATCATCAAGGCAGGAGCTTGGCACCATCCAGACAGGCATGGTGCAGGAGGAGCTGAGTTCTACATCTTCACCCAAAGGATGTCAGAAACAGTCTGAACATCCCCAGGAAGCTAGGAGGCGGGTCTCCAAGCCCACCCCCCTAGTGACACGCTTCCTCCAACAATGCCACACCTTCTAACAGTGCCACTCCTTGAGCTAAGCATATGCAAACCATCACATTCCACTTTCCAGCCTCCATAGGCTTTTTTAAACACATGAGTCTATGGAGGCCATACCTAAAAAAAGTATAATTAAAAAGGTACATTAAGTCCACTGTAAAAGTCCCCATAGTCTATGGCATTAGCAACAATGTTGAAAGTCCAAAGTTCAAAGTTTCTTCTGAGATCCGTCCAATCACTTAACTGTAATCCCCAAATTAAGACAGGCAACCAGGTGGACAATCTTCAAACTCTGCCATCATCTCCATGTCTGATGTCAAAGCAGTCTTAAAATATTCAACTGCTTTTTCATCTTTGCTGACTGTAACAAACTTCTTTCTCCTGAGCTGGTTCCGCTCCCTGTTAGCATCTTTCCTCAGCAGATAGCCCATGGCTCTGGCATCTTTACTATCTTTGGGTCCTCAAATCAGCTTGTTTCAATGTCTTGGATCCACACATGATCCTCCAAAGGACTGGCCTCACTTCTCCATCTCTACTGTCTGTAGCACGCAGGTTGATTCACTCCACTATCTCAGCTATTGTTGGTGATCATCCCATGGTACTGGCGTCTCCAACACACTGGGATCTTCCACTGCAACTAGGCTTCACCAATATCCTCTCATAGGCTCTCTTCATGGTGCCAAGCCTCAACTCCTTTGCACAACCCCTTCAATCCTGGATTGTCAATTGCAACTGAGGGTGCAGCTTCACGAATGGCCTTCCATGGCCTCTCACAGTGCTCAGCCTCAGCTGTTCTTCATGGCGCCTTCATGCCTTCAAAACCAGTACCACTTAAGTGACTCTTACACATTACCAAGTACAGCTGCACCATGAGGTACAACCTTGGCATCTCTGGAACAAATCTTCTTTATGTTCTCAGAAAACACTTCCTAGAAGATTTCGCCTCAGTGTTGCTGATTTCTTTCTTAGCTCCAGCTAACCAGCATCAGTTGTCCCAGTAGTCTCCTTCTCCTCTTGAATATAAAGCCAGAGACACATGGCTGAAGCTGCTGAATTCTGCTACTTGCAGGAGCTGAAACATGTCCCCCTTGTTCTATTATATTATCACTAGCTTCCTCTTTTTAAATTCTTTCACTGCCTCAGTTTGGCTATCCTGGCTTCCTCTGTAGATTGACCTTGAATTTAGAGATCCATGTGCCTGTCTCTTGGAATTAAAAGTTTGTACTAAGTTGCTTGGAGCTAATTTAGCTGTGTGGGATCTTGCCACTAGATTACCACTCTCTTAATTCAATTTAGTATCTTTGAACATGAGATTCAATTCCATTTCACTTCCTGGTGTCCCCTTAATATTTGAACCATACATTTTATATTGTTCCTTTCTCAACTTCCCTTTTTTTCATTAAAATGCTCTTCATAAGAGTAAATTGTAGTAACCACAAAACAGAATTTACACCAGGCTGTTTTGAGACTCTCTTTTTCAAAGCAATTAATCTAAATCTCTTTACCTTAACCTCAGGCACACTCTTTGAACAATGGCAAAAAGCAGCCATTTTTCCCCAAAATACCACAAAAACAGTCTCTAAGACACATGTTGAAATTCTTCTTTAGTGAACTATCTTGGGCCGAGTTCAAACAGTTCAAATTACTCTCAGTAACAAAGTCTTGCACATTCCTACTAAAACAGACCATTAAGCCCCAGTTAAAGCATTTCACTGGTATCCAAATCTAAAGTCCCCAAATCCCCATTCTTCCAAACAAAACTTTGGTCAGGTCTATCACAGCAATCCCCCACTCCTGGTACCATCTTCTGTCTTAGTTAGGTTTTTATTGCTGTGAGCAGACATTATGACCCATGTAAGTTTTATAAAGGATAGCATTTAACTGGGGCTTGCTTACAGGCTCAGAGCTTCAGTCCATTATCATCAAGGCAGGAGCATGGCAACGTCCAGGCAGGCATGGTGCAGGAGGTGCTAAGTTCTACATCTTCACCTGAAGGAAGCCAGGAACAGTCGGAACATCCCCCAGGAAGCTAGGAGGCAGGTCTCCAAGTCCACCCCCACAGTGAGACACTTCCTCCAACAAGGCCACACCTTCTAACAGTGCCACTCCCTGAGCTAAGCATATCCAAATCATCACAGCTAGGGACTCTAGGCATAGTCCCTCTGCAGAATTGCTATATTGAGGTTCTTTGGAGCTCCTACCCCAATCTCCTCACTGACAACCAACCAGAAGTGTAAGATGAAATGAATCCCTTCCTCCCAAGTTGTTTATCACATGTTGCAATGGAAAAGTAAACTACAACATGAAGTAGACATTTCTGTTTTTAAATATTTGGCCAAAACAAATGTTCAACAACAAAAAAGTTCACATACCTAAAATTGGAAAAATACAAAGCAAACGCACAATGTGATATTATCTTATCTCATTATAAATCATTAATATCAAGATGTCTAAAGTGTTTTTAAAGAGGTACAGTGATATTTACACTCTGCTGAAGGGAACACAAATTAGTGTGGTCATTATAAAAAAGTATAATACTACCATAGGGTTCAGCTATCTCACTACTAGTTATAAGCAAAAGAAACAAAATCGGTATCTCCTAATGAAGTCTGCATTCCTGTTTTACAGTTTTCTTATTAATAATAAAATAACAGAGACAACAATAATACCTATCAGATGATGTATCAATAAAAACATGTACAAATATGTATAAATATGTATGAATACAATATACTCATTAAACAGAATGAAGTATGAATTCTTATTTTCTTTCAATCTTTATTAACTTGGGTATTTCTTATTTACATTTCGAATTCTTATTTTTAACAACAAGGCTAAACTGAAAGTTATTGTATTCTGTGAAATGAGTCAGCCACCGAAAGAAATATCATATAATCTCATTCTTATATATCATCCTGGTTGATCTAATTGAAATGCAACTTAGTATTTAATCATAGATATACACATTTATGCTCTTATACAACAGATAAAATAAATATAAATTCATAATTAAAAACCTATTAACAGGTAATTTTGTTTGTTCATTTTTGCTTTGATAGGAATTGAATTATGGACTCCTACATGAAAAGCAACCTGTATCTTCAAACCATTCAAAGAGATATTTGGGTAGAAAATTAAACTTCAAATTTTTGGAAAAATGAACTTCAATTAAAGATGAAACAAGCAGATCCCTGGAGTTTAGGAAGCAACCAATGAACCTAGTCAACTTGCAGACTACCAGGTTAATGATTGATGTACACACACACACACACACACACAGATACATACACTCATACACACTCACACACACACATACAACACACTCACACACACACATACACACACATACACATACATACACACACGTACACACACACACTTACCACACACACCACACACACACAGATACACACACATAGATACATGCACTCATACACACACACACACACACACACACACACACAGATACATGCACTCAGACACACTCACAAATACTCATACCCTCTCTCTCTCTCTCACCCCATCAAAGACTCAAATACACTCATACACATAGTCACATGTCTCTCTCTCTCACACACAGACACATGAAAAGTAACTTCATATATGTCACATGCACGCAGAGTTTCTCTGTCTTTCTCTTTCATTCTGGGATTGTGAAAGAAATTAAGAGGAATGTGAAGTAAGATGTTGTATATTATCAAAATCCACAAAACTGTCTGTTCAGAGAATGAGAGTCCTGAAACTGTTTTATATATATTTCAGAAAATATTATTTTAGGCTTTCTTTAACTGTATTTCAGTTGATAAAATCTGGTAACTTCAAATATTACAAAAAATTGAAAACAGCTGAGTACAGGTTTTTATGAACATATTTACAACGTGACTTTCTTTAGGATGAGTACAGGTTTGTCCTATGTCAGAAATTATTTCATACGTAAATGTTTCTTTCAGGATCTGGAATATAAGTATACATGCAAACAAGGATGGTAGATAAATACCTAGCTAGTTAGCTAGATGTCTACAAACACACATGCGCACACGTGTACATGTATAATTGGTATATACATACACACATCAATAGTTATGATAAAAGAGTTCAGCCTTTCTAAATATGGGAAAAATACAAAGTAAAGCCAGTAATATACAAAATTATATACATCTAATTGAGACATAATCCTGATCTAAATTTATTTTTACTTAATTTACATATAATATCTCAAAATAATTTTATATACTATTTTCTACATTTGGTTGTGAGTGAAACTTTATCAAACTTCATTTTTCTTTTGTATTTCATACTCTTTCACTGTTGGTCTGCTGATAGATATTTATTTTGAATCTACAATTTGGCCCCTATGGAGACTCTTTCAATTACCATGGGAATACAAGTAAGTGGATTTCTTTCTCTATGGTATATTGAATAAGTGGCAGTGATTAGTCATAGTAAATCTGTTCTAATCTTTTGAAGAGCCCCTATATAAGTTTCTGTGCTGGATTAGTTAACAAAGATTCCACCCATTTATATTTTTGGTTGTGAGCCTAGCCTTTAACGGCTGAGCCATCTCTCCAGCCCGATTCCACCCATTTAAAAAGTTCATTTATAAACACCTTCACTAACATTTCTTTCTTTTTTCCCTGGTAGCCATTCTCCCTGGAGTAAAGAAAAAACAAATCATTGTAGTTTTGCTTTGCATTTTGCAAATGGCTAAGGTAAGAAGTACTTTGTTGATGTGAGTTTGGGTCATGTATATTTCTTCAATTAAAAATTAAGCTTCTTTACATTTCCCAACAATTAATTTGGTTTACTTCTTAAATACGAGGTTGATTTTTTTTAAACATAATCTTTAAATATGCCAGATACATTCATTTTCTAATATAATACAAATTGCTTTAAATTCTACTGATTGATAAAAATATTTTATTAATTTAGAGTTAATTACAAAAATATAAATTGTAACTCATGAATCTGGAATGTGTGAAGTTACAGTCTAGAAAAAAACTGTTCAGGACTGGACTGAGAAACTTAAACTGTGTTTCCTAATTGGTTGCTCCCAGGCTGAACATAGACAGAATAACCCAAAAGCTAGTTTCAAATTCAAGAAATTAAAAGCCACCTTTTATCACCAATTTTTTTCTGCTATTTTTCAAACATGTACAGAGTTTAGTAAGTACACAGCAATGCCAATATTCTCCTTTACAACTTATAATTAAATCAAGTACACAATAAAATAGCAGGAATATTGTTGTACTGTGTCTAATACAAACAGAATTCAATATTTTAACATTTTTGTTTTGATTTTGCTCATGCAAAGTCTGTTACTTTTCTTTTTCCAGAAAGGAAAAGAATAGCCCTGAAAAATAGGAAGGGTCTTTATATTTCATAAGTGAATTATCATAGCAGACATTTATCATTCTGCAAGCTTGAAATTCCTTCTCACGACATTGATTTTGTTGTAATTGAGACTTTCTGCCTTTGTGAATCATTCTAGGAGTGGGAGGCAGATAGCCTAGGATTACATATATCTGTTGCTTTACCCTCAAGAGCTTTTCAGTGATATATCTGCATAACTTCTCCTGCTTTAGTTGAAAGTCACCTACTCGTTGACTTCTCATAACATTTTGAACAACATTTTCAAATATGTAGAATTGGTAATTTTGAGCCTTTATCTGCCATTACCATTCCATTCTACCAAAAAAGAGGAACTCTTCAGAACACAGTATAATGAAGTCAGTTGATTTCCTCTTATAAAATGAATTTAGCATAATAAAATACAGTTATTTCTCATGAATGTTAAATATTTATCAAATGTAACAAATATTTCATAATTATTATTATCTATAAATATTGCTTTTTTGAATAATTTAAGAACTGTTCTGTCTTTTAGCCTTATATGTACATATGTGTACTATGTATGTACATACATATTGGGGATTTTGTGTTTACATTTGTGATTTAGTACTTGCCAACTGCAGTGATTCTTTTCCTATTGTGTTGTAGCACAGAGGAGCATTGTAAACATGTTAAAATAACAAAGGATTTAATGATGACTTTTTGTATGACCACACTACAGACTTATCTGTGGACAACTTGAGGATACCATTATTACAGTAAATAATAAATATTCAGGGTGGCAGAATTTTCTGTCAATCTTTTTATTTCAAATTAATTCCATATGCATTTGCTTTTAGCAGATTACCTAAACTGAGAAGAAAAATATGGATTTGTCAATCGATGCACTTTCTAACATTACATCTCTACCTGTGCCAATATATTCACTTAAGATGTGCATTTTTCTCCCTACTCATCAAAATCTCATTCATCTCTCAGCCATTTTCTCAATTCCTACTTTTTCACTAAAGAACTCTCCAACTATTCAAACTGAGATGAATTCTCTTAAGTCTGAGCTCCCCTGGAGTATTTTGCTGTACAGTGTTTTCAGAAATTTATCATACATTGTCTTGAAGTAGTGAAAAGAAAGCTTATGGTCTAGGATCAGAGAGACAGAGAGCCACCTTGACTCTACTAGAAGCCCAACTTAGGCCAGTTACTTACTGTCTTGTGACATGAGTGGGTACTGGATCCTCACCATCTGCCAATTATGTTTTAAAATACCCCACACACGTTATTTTACTTAATCTACAAGTAACCGAATAGATTATTTGGAATCATAATACTTCTCTGAATGCTTAGATTTTTCAAAACCTACTTTAATAAGGATTTTCAAATGTTTCAACACTCCTTTCTCCCCACTGTTTAAAGAAATATTGGGAAGAAAGATAGTATGTAGGACAAGGGGATATGAACTGTTTAGAAATATTTCTTTGAGGTGATTCCAATCTCTGTTGTTAGGATGACAACAGTCTAGTTCAATAATGTCAAAATACCAACTGTTCAGTTCAAATGTGAATCAGCAGCATCAGCACAATCCAGCAGAAACAGCCAGGCCTCTGACCAATTGTTATAAGTCAGCAGAAACAAGAAGGGACTAAAAACAGCTTTAAAACCAGAGAGTGCCTCTCTCAATGAAGTGACAATCAGCATAGATGTGGGATTACTGAAATGCTGCATAGCTAACTCTACAAACACACTGTCACTCTCTTTTGAGTCTTACTTATACTTTTTCCAAACATCATGTGCCCTTCTACCCATATGTTCATCAAAGCATCCCATGAGTCTGCATCACATGACATAGCCAGGAATTTCCATTTCACATCTCTGTATATAAGGACATTGATATATGATCCTTTTATGCAGAGATCTATGGCAAGTTACTGCAGTATTCAAAGTCATTTCAATAGCTGTGTATACACAGAGAATTTCAAACTCAATAGACTGCTGTGGTATATATGTACTTGTACAATATACCTTTATGCCCGTAATTCATGACAGTTTCTAAATTCTTGGAACTATTAAGTGAGTGGAACTAAACAATACATGTGAAGTGGCTGCCACACAGTAGGTGCACAACATGTTATTTCCCTCACTTTACTGTCTAGTCTTTTCTGTGTGAATTCTCACTCAGGCTTACATTTGACCTGTCAATTGTTTATACAGCTTCCACAGAAACCAAAAAAAAAATTGTGACTTTGATAATTACAGCCCTCAGTTAGGAGTTCAAATACCTTTATGACTTGGGTGTCCTATTTTGTGTGCCTTTCAGCCTCACCACCACCAGTAGTTCTTCACATATTGTGTTGCCCTTTCACACAGACAGACCATTGTGATTATTTCTAGTACCATGTTCTTGTTAGTTTCACCTACTGTTGACTATGCTTTAGCTCTGTCTGCTTTCTTCATTAAAGCCATGCTAACATGCCCAGCAAAGGATGATCCTTTTATCTATGTCTGCATAGCATATCCTGTGTGCCAGAGTTTACAGCTCAGTAAACCAGATAGCCTCAGATGATTTCAGTACACAGTGAAAAGATCTGTAAAGCAGGCACTTGATTCTTAGCATCTTAGTATTCCCAGTGCTTGTACGGTAACTGGAACTGCCAGCATGCAGCAGGCCTTATTGAATTTTTCTGATAATAGGAAATTCATTTCTTAAACTTGATTTGCTCTAGAGAAGGTTTTGGAAAAAGGAATTCCAATAATAGACTCTATTCCAGGAATCAAACATTAGTTTTTTTTTTCAAAATGAATTCTGTGCAACAGTTTGCTAGTGGAAACAGAAATGGTACCAGAGAGTAATGAATTCTGAGAGTCTCAGTCTTGAGACCACAGATTTTATTTGAGTTATTTATTAATTTAGCAAATTGGGTATATTGACTAATATAAAGGGTAGAAAGAATCTATGTGCTCATGGTTTTAAAATATAACTGGTCTCTGAAAAGTAATAAAAAAAAGCAAATAAACCCAGTTTTACTATATGTCCAAAAGTATATGCTGATATATTTGACTCAGTAGGCATTAATAATAAAAAGCAGAAGCAAAAATTCCTGAATATTATAGAAGCAGAAACATGTTTAAAAGTGGAGTCATTGACTGGTGCATGCTAAGTTCCTGGATGAGACATGATTAATCCAGTACATATTGCCAAGGTACTGTAAAAATTGATTTTTGAAACCTAGTCTGGAACTGTCTGTCTTTCTTTCTTTCCTCTGGAATTGAGACTCCTTAAAATACATCAGTTAAATCAATTAGTTTGTAAGTTAGTTCAATTTTTCATTATTATCCAAAATAAAAATTAAGCTTTCAGATCTAACTGCTCTTCACAATTGAAATTTCTTCTTTTATATATATATATATATACATATATATATATGTCTTATGCATGTGAATAGGAGTATTCATCCTATCAAAGTTATATGAGGCAACCGAATAGGAGGCAAAACCAGGCAAGAGTCAGGAAAGAAAAGCCCCTATTTCCACTGACAAAACTCTCCCAAGAACTACACAACCACAACATATACCTAGAGAACCTAAGTGAGAAGTATAGAGCTTCCCTGGTTGTTGCTTCAATCTCTGTGAGTTCCTTTGAGCCCTGGTTAGCAGATTCTGTGCTGGATGTTCTTGTGGTGTTTTGATCTCTTTGGCTCCTAACAATGCATCCTCTGGATCTTTCTCAGGATTCCTCGAGCTCTAATTTATGACTGTGGGTCTCTGTGCATGCTCCTGTCAGTGTGACTCACTATATGTTATTCCACTTACATCCATGAGTATATACAACTCTCCAAGTATGGTCCCTCTTCCTATGCCTTCTCAGGGGATGCTCTACCCACAAGTTAATTCCAAGGTCCATCAACAGGATGCTTAGGAACCATTGGTAAAGAAGCCCAAAGGACCAAGCAGAACAAACTATGGGAGAGAATAAAGAAAACATGGAATACACAAAAGGACCACAGACAGTTTGAAAGTGTTGCAGCCTCTTTGCCACAGATACTGGAACAAAGACAGTTGTGAGGCATACCATGAGTTTTACATTGCTAAGGCTGCTTTCTCCTTTTATTGTCTTTATTTTTCTAGTGTTGAGAATAAAAACCAAGGTCTGCCTTTAGACCGATCTTCTGCTGGAATACTGTGTACTAACCCTGTTTTCAACAAGCTCCTGGCCTTCTAAAAAAACTGCATCAACCACTGTGTAAATCACATATCTGTATAGTAGTTAAAAACCTTGAAGGGTATTTCTACATTCTTGACTTCTTCAATAATTGAAATATATGATTACTCTAGTAAAGTAAAACTGAAATACAGAAGGATAATTTGTAATAAAAAAATTAGTGAAAGAGAAATTCCAAATTCAAATTGTGGTAACTGTAAATCAGAACTTTTGTCAAAAGAGAATATTAATTTTATCCAATAATTACTTAGTTAAAATAGAATCAGAGATCCTTTCGTAAGGATTACAGGTTCAATTTTTTACAGCTTAAAAATATGATGTGAAATCCAATTAAAATAAAATTAAATTAGCATATTATAAAATGGAATCAGTTGAACCAAGCACATTGATACCTTGTTTCATCTGTGACTTGAAAGAGAAAATGAGCCTACTTAATACATTTTCAAGTTTGTTAATTTAACAAACTTAAGCTTGTGTTTAGAATGTTAACATAAACAACCACAGGACACATTTGAATAGTTCAGTTTTTAGTGTATTTTCTATCTTTCAAAATGTTTCTTAATAAAATCTTCAAGGGTGGAGAGATGTTTCAAAGGGCATGGTACTTGTTTTTACACAGAACTAGAATTTAGTTGAAGAGCATCCACATCAGGTTATTCAAAAAGAACCTTAAATCCAGTAACAAGGGATCTAACACCCTTTACTAGTCTCCTCAGGCATTGACATACATCATATACTTGACAGAACATATATACATACACACATATATATGTATACATATGTATATATATGTATATATACACAAAAAAATAAAGCTTTAGAAATTTTATTCTGCATTAATACTTTTCTAATAAGCAATCAGTGTATCATTAAAATATATATCATTTGAAAATTATCATAAACATACAAATTTACATATACAATTATTATTAATTACCTAATAGTTTCTAGTGGTGAAAATTTCATATTTTTGTAAATTTCTATTTTTCACACTGCCTTGGACTCTAGCATAGTTCCAGTAGAAAACATACACACATGAAGGCTGTTGTTAAACATGTAACTCATAGATCTTTGCCCATGATTCATATAAAAATATTAGTTCTATTTTTAGGAAGACTGTAGGCAAATAGGGATGAGATGATTCATATTTTTCTTTATTTTACTTTTTATTGGTTACTTTGTTTATTTATATTTCAAATGTTATCCCCCTTCCCAGTTTTCTTTCCAAAAACCTCCATCCTAGCCCCCTGATCCAGCCTCTACGAGAGTGCTCCCTCACCCACCTTCTGCTCCTGCCCCACTGCCCTAGCATTCCTCTAGCCTGGGGCATCAAACTTTCACAGGACAAAGGACCCTGCCTTTGATGACAGACAAAGCCATTCTCTGCTACATAAGCATCTGAAGCCATGGGTCTCTCCATGTGTACTCTTTGGTTGGTAGTTTGTCAACGACGGGTGCTGAGGGTACCTGGAAGACAATGGGGGACAGGAGACATCAAGAAGGACGCCAAGAAAAGAGTCTGAGCAATGCAACAACTTTATTTTTCCAAGGCTGAATTTATACCATAACAGGGGTAACAGAGGGAGGAGAGAAGTGTGAAATATTTACACAGGCCAAGGACACACTATTCCTGTGGTCAGGGAATCGGCTGATGGATGTTGACAGGATGTTAGAAAGGTCACAAGTTTGTCATATCTATTAGTCAGCAGGAATTTGGTTTTTTAGAAAGGTTACAGGTCATCACATTGGGTATCTTGACGTCAGATGTATTTCTCAGCAAGAGAACTTTATCATATTATTATTTATCTTGACCACCAGATTTGTATTAGTCTTCTGCAGCTGGCTGGGGATTTTCCATGAACCCAGTCATACATAATTCTAACCACAATGATAACATCAATAATGTAGGACTTCAAGGGCATCGCTCCCAACAGTGGTTTAGTCCTTGTGAGCTCTGGGGGGTCTGTTTGGCTGATATTGTTGCTCTTCCTATGGGGTTGAAAACCCCTTCAGTGCCTTCAGTCCTTCCTCTAACTCTTCCATTGGGGTCCCCCTGCTCAGCCAATGGTTGGCTTCAAGCATGTGCATCTGTATTTGTCAGGTTCCAGTAGAGCCTCTCAGGAGATAGCTATATCAGGGTCCTGTCAGCAAGCATTTCTGGGCATCAGCAATGGTATAGGGTTTGGTGACTGCATATGCGATGGATCCAGAGATGGGGTAGTCTCTGGATGGCCTTTACTTCAGTCTCTGCTCTACTCTTTGTCCCTTTAGACAAGTGCAATTCTGGGTTAGAATTTTAAGAAGAGTGGGTAGCCTGATCCCTTAACCAGGGGCTTGCCTAACCTCTGGATATGGTTTCTACAGGTTCTCTCTCCCCTTTGTTGGGTATTTTAGCTAATCTCATGCATGTTGGGTCCTAGGAGCCTGTTGCTTTCCTGGTATCTGGGACTTTTTGTTGACTACCCCCAGTTCCCCACTATCTATTGCTACACAACTCTTTTTAATTTTCTGACTCTATCTACATTTTTCCCTGTCTTCTCCCATGCCCGATCCTGACCTCCTTTTTATCTCTCCCACTCATCTCTTCCTCCCAAGTTTTGCCCACCTTTTAACTCCCATAATCATTTTGTTCCCCATTCTAAGTAGGACTGAGGCATCCACACTTTGGTCTTCCTTTGTTTTGACCTTCATATGGTCTGTATGTTATAAAATAGGTATTTTGAGCTTTTTCCTAATATTCATTTATCAGTGAGTACATACACATGTGTGTTCTTTTGTGACTGCGTAACTTCACTCAGGATTACTTTCCAGTTCCATCCATTTGACTGCAAATTTCATGAAGTCCTGTTTTAAATTGCTGAATAGTACTCCACTGTGTAAATGTATCATCCTTTCTCCATTCATTCCATTGCTGAGAGACATCTGGGTTCTTTCCAGCTTCTGGCTATTATAAATAGGGCTGACGTGAACATAGTAGAGCATGTGTTCTTGTTATATGTTGGGGCATCTTTTGGGTGTATGGCAAGGAGTGCTATAGCTAGGTCCTTCGTTAGTACTATGTCTAATTTTCTGAAGAACTGCCAGAATGATTTACAGAGTGGTTGTACCAGCTTTCAATCCTACCAGAAATGGAGGGATATTCGTTTTCTTTCACATCTTCACCAGCATCTTCTGTCCCCTGAGTATTTTAATCTTAACTGCTGTGAGGTAGAATCTCATGGTCGTTTTCATTTGCATTTCCCTAATGATTAAGGATGTTGAACTTTTCTTGAATTGCTTCTCAGCCATGCCATTAATAATCCTCTGTTTACCTCTGTTTCCCACTTTTAATAGGGTTATTTGAGTCTCTGGAGTCTAATTTCTTGAGTTTTTGTATATTTTGGTTATTAGTCCTCTACTGGATACAGGGTTGGTAAAGACCTTTTCCCAAACTGTGGATTGCCATCTTGTCTTGTTGACAGTGATCTTTGCCTTACAGAACCTTTTCAGGTTTTTTGAGATCCCATTTTTCAATTGCTGACCTTAGGGCATAATGCATTAGTGTTCTGTTCAGGAAAATTTCCCCTGTTCCCATGTGTTCAGGGTTCTTCCCCACTTGCTCTTCTATTAGATTCAGTGTATCTGGTTTTATAATGGGGAGCCTTGATCCGATGGACTTGAACTTTTATAAGGAGATAAAAATGGGTCAATTTGTAGCTGGAGAGATGGCCCAGTTGTTAAGAGTACTGGCTGCTCTTCCAGAGGTCCTGAGTTCAAATCCCAGCTGCTACATGGTGTCTCACAACAATCTTTAATGGGACCTGATGCCTTCCTCTGGTGTGTCTGAAGACAGATTACTTACAGTGTACTTATATATAATAAATAAATCTTTAAAAAAAAAGAATGGGTAAATTTGTATTCTTCTATATTCCCACCTTTGTGTAAGCCAGCACCATTTATTGAACATGATTCATTTAGTATTAAGAATTCAAACATATTCATATTTAGAAGCAGTTCGTCAATACAACTTCTAAGAATACAACTTTTTTCTTCTAAGAATGCCATAATAATCAAGCCTATTTGGATGTCATATAACAAAATGAGTTAATATGTATACAGATGTTCATTCTGCATTTCCTAAGATGTTCTAAATTCTAAAAGTTATTTTATTTCCTTGTGACATATACTAAATTACATTTCAAAGAAGTCTCTTACTAATTTTTAACTTTTCAGATAAGCTTCTTGCTATAACACCTTATCAAGTATAATTCAAATATTCCATTTTGAAAGATAGGTAAATTTAGAAGGACCTTAAATCAGGAGTCTCTAACTTAGAGAAATGAGTCTGGATACAATAAGTTGGTCCTATTTGCAATTCCATTTGCTCTCTAACACTAAGTGAAATAATGGTTACCTGCAGGACTGTGTATTTTCTTTGGATAATTTTTGTTTTTTGTAATTTCAGACACCAACACTCATATGAAAAAAATATAATTAAGTGGATAATGGCTGCGCTAGTACAAATACAAACGTGAATATTTTCTGTTTATATAAACTAAGCCTAAAAAACTATCACGATTTGTTTGTTACTAGCAGCAAGCACTGAATGCAGACTATGAAGATTCTGTATAATCCACACTTTGAAGCCACAATCTCCGTTACATGGAAGTGCTGGCGTTTAACATAATGAGCTCTGACATTCGAATCAAAAGTTACACATTAAATCCATCTTAATTTTAAACTTGCATTGGCCTCTGAATAAGAGAGGGTTTGCCCCTTATTATTTATGGGGAAGTTGACCTAAATTTTTTCTCACTTTCTAAATAAAACGATATATGCACTCTCATATGTTACTAATTAACAGATGGAGAAAAATTAAAAGAAAATTATATATTCAATAAAAGCACTTGGACTCAACACCTGGTACAGAGAACTGAGAATACTGCATCATTATTTTAAAGCTAGGTGGTTTTTTTTTTTTTGCTTGAAAAAACACCAGTGGCAAGAATGATGGTTCTCCACAATCTTACTAGAGTGCTCCATTTGTAAAGCAGCATGCAATCCTCATAAAAGGGGAATGAGTTCCTTAAGTGACAGTAAAATAAGCTTTCATGGAGAGATGCTCAGAGGTGCTATTGTCCATGAGCATTACCTATTTTCTGTTGAAATTTTCACTAATAGAAAAAAATTACACTAATCATCATATTTTAGGTCTATACCATAAAAATAACCAAGTGGAGTTGAACTAAGTACAGAAAATGATAAAATCTTAAGTAAAACTTATACTTATCTGGCCATTCTTCTCCACAGAACATTGTGTTGGATTACACTGGGAGAATATGTCTATGACTGATCATAGGTTTAATGCAGATTTGTGTCCTTAGTTGATTTATTCTATTTAGAGTTTAATCAATTATTATAGCTTCTTAAAATATGCAAAATGTTGGACATTAAGGTTATTATTTAATTGTTCTCTTCTATGTTCATTTGTATAATGCTAGGAAGCAAAATAAGTGTTTTAATTTTGTAAATGTATTTTATAAAAATATTTAAGAAACTTAAAGTCTTTCTACATTTTAATTTCATTCTTAAAAGGGAAAAACTCTATGTATTACGTGAACAGAATCAGTGGGAATTTCATATCAAAGACTCTTGAATAATTGCATATAAAAATCAGAAATCCCTGTAAATGCTCTACTCTTCATGTGTTTTTTGCTCTTTGGTAGCATTAGAGAGAAATGCTCCTAGAATATACTAACTGGCAGGATTGTGACTGTCTTAGTGTTTGTTATATTATTATTGTTAACATGTTGGGATAAGGAAAGATTCCTAAAAATTCAAATAGGAAAAAGTGATCCTTAGGTAAAAGTTTTAAAATGCATGTGATGGATTACAAATATATATTATAAAAATTTTTTAAAGAGAATCCATGAAAATCTATATCCTCCATTCCACAAATGTAAAATATGTATTTGTCTCTGAAACTAGAGAATAGAACTTTCTGTACTTTCACAGGAAGGTTGTTATCTCTAAGTAACAAACTACAAAAGTATTTCTTCTAAAATCAAAATTAAAGTGTTTAAAAACCTAAATTTCATTTTCCTTGGACAGGCTATATATAAATACATACATACACATGTGAATACATTTCTGCCAGTTACATTACATGGTTTACTTAATGAGAAAGAGATGTAAAAGTTGATACTAATCTGTAGCTACTAAAAAAATAAGTCTGCATGTTGTAAAATAAGCACAATTCAGCACCCTTTTAATTCTTGCATCTCAATCTGGGGTGTCAGGTAACCCAACAGCTACTAGTTTATGACTAATAACTCATGCTAAAATATTAGATCTAACATTTAAAATACATGTTTTTGTATTTTCATAATTCATGCAGAAAAACAACAAAAATGCAAAAGAATTGCAACAAAATGACTCTTCACAAGAGAAATGTAGAAAACAGCAGGTCAACATTAAGTTCCTTTCAATTCCTTCATTTTTTTTATTTAAGAAGATAAACCTGTGTGTGTGTGTGTGTGTGTGTGTGTGTGTGTGTGTGTGTGTGTGTGTGTGTGTATTTGGGTTTTTTTTTTATGCTAAAGGGAACAACTAACCAAGGATTGAACCAACTTGGGTTCCATTCCGCAGGAGAGAGTCAACCCCTGACAAGATTAATGGTACTCTGTTATACTTTCAGATAAAGACCTCACATAACTTTTTTCTGAGAAGCTTCATCCAGCAACACATGGAAAAGATGCAAAGACCCATGACTAAACATCAAACAAAGCTAGGGGAGTCTTATGGAAGAGTGACAATAAGGTTCAGTGAGCCCTAACAGTCAAGGACACCACCAGAAGGCTTACAGAGTAAACCACCCTGGCTCCATGGGTAATCACAGAGACTGAACCACCCATGAAAAACATACATGGGCTGGAGCTAGGCCCCCAACACACTTGTAGCAGATGTGCACCTTGGTCTTCATGTGTGTTTTCCTAACAGTTACAGCAGAGGCTGTCCCTGACTCTATTGTCTACCAATAAATTCCTTTCTATTACCTGGGCTGCCTTGTTGTGCCTCAGTGGGAAACAATCTACTTAGACTTGGGGCATCAAAGAAGAAAAAGAGTAAGGGGTGCTTCCCCTTCTCTGAGAAGAGGAATGAGTAAGAGGGGTTGAGATTTGTGAGGATAGGCCTGGGAGAAGGGAAGACTGTCATAAGGATATAGAGGAATTGAAGGAGCCGGAGGGGCTTGCAACCCCATAAGAACAATAATACCAACCAACCAGAGCTTCCAGAGACTAAACCATAATCCAAAGACTACACATAGACAGACCTATGGCTCCAGCTGCATAGATAGCAGAGGATGGCTTTCTTGGGCATCAGAGGGAGGAGAAGCTCTTGGTCCCACCAAGGGTGGACACGCCCCCCCACAATGTAGGAGAATGTCAGGGTGTGGAGGTGGGAAGGAGTGCATGGTGGGGTGAGGGAAAGAGGATAACATTTGAAATGTAAATTTTTTAAAAATCCAATAAAAAGATGTAGAGTGAATAAATAAATACACTATTAATGAAAAAAGATAGTAATATAAAACAAAGACTAATGTATTTGGGATTGGATAAAGGAACCAAACAGAAGGAGAAAAACGCCTAAGAGATGGCACAAGATTTGCAAAGGACCTCGTGCAGACCTCAATAGACCCTCTACATATTGCCTCCTTTGGATGGGTTCATATGTACTTTGATCCTGTTGGTTAGGGGGCCTTGGTTTCTTGGTGCTCTCCATCATTCCTGGCTTTTATAGTCTTTCTGCCTCCTCCTCTGCATGTTTCACAAAGCCCTGAGGGAAATATTTGATCTCTGTAATATGGCTGGCTGTGTGGATATCTGTGTTTGTTCCAATTTGTTGTAGGAAAAATGCTTTTGTTGATTAGAGCTAAGCAAGGTGCTGATATATAAATGTAGCAGAATATCATTTATAGTCATTTTATTACTATATTTTCTATGTTGGAAAAATAGTGTTTGTTTTTATTGTGAGTCTCTGAGATACCAAGTCACAATTTATTGGTTGAACCTTAAGTCAAATTACATATTTATTGGTTGCTCCCACAAGCTTTTTTTGTCACAATTGTCATAGCCTATCTTGTAAGTAAGACACCAGAAAATACCAATATTTTGTAGCTAGGTTGGTGTTTATGTTTCTTTTCTTGGTAGCATTGCAGAGTACTGTTCTGTAACAAAGATGTTGGAAAGTGGGGATAAAAGTGTCATGTTAGGTTCAGCTCCATTCCTCTATGTTCAAGGAGATGAGTGGTATTGAGTTCTGAAATCGGTTTGCAAAGGGCAACTGAATTTAGATAATGACCTGGATTATATACAGATAGGACCTTTAAACAATGATGATCTTTATGAATGATAATAGGGACTCCAGCTTCCCCCTTCTTGCCTCCAAGATTCACCTAAAACAATAGACTTGGTAAGTCCATAAATAGTTTTGTGTGTATGAGAGAGAGAGAGAGAGAGAGAGAGAGAGAGAGAGAGAGAGAGAGAGAAAGAAATATTAATATCACCTTTCTTGAAAAGAGATTGGGATGGGCTATGCAGGAATCATGGTAAACATCATTATATGTTGACTTAGTAGAATTACTCTCATTTTATTGAATACTTTATGATTGACTTAGAACATAAAAAAGTATCTGGAAATTAATTCATTATTTAAATTTTATGAGAATTTATGTCCTATATGAATAAAGTTTAACCTTTTATATAAATTATTGAAGAATTTTTAGATCTAATATGAAGGCTAAAATGCCTTTAACCTGCAATTCGCAGTTGTCCAAGGACAGTTAACTTACTAGATTTATGGGGCTGATATTCATGTAAAATAATAAGTCATGTTTTTCTTTTCCTCTGTAAACATGATTTGTTGCCCCAACTGCACAGGATGTGTTCTTGATCACATGTAGGCAGCAATTACATCAGGATATATGCTTGTCACTAATTGTGTGGTGTTAAAAAGTACATAGCCTTGTGTATTTTGCCTTTGTAAGCCCTGACTAATGTAATTAGAGGCCTTACTCTGGGAATTCCAGGTATGGATCTTCCTAATATTTAACAAAATTGCCTTCAAATTTGGCTCAAAACTTGTTGTAGTAGTTTCATTCCCACCTGGTAAGACTACCACTATATATTCCATAGTGTTCACATAATATGTCCACTTACTTGTGTCCTCAAATTTAAATCTAATTTAAGAACATGTACCAAGATTAAAAATACATATGATATTGGGTAAAACATGATCGTATAGAAGTTCAAAATACCCAGTTTCCTTATATTCCTGTTTTAAGATACAATTTAACACGAGAACACTACTTATTTTACATTATAATGAATGATAACAGAATAGCTCTTGCAGTTAGCTTTAAAGGAAACCTAGAAATTTTTGTTACATCTAAACTTAGCTGACTCTCCTCAGATTCATCACTTGCTACCATATGCTACATTCATATCACAATTTCCATAATCTGTGAAATGGTTACAGATGTCTGCTTTTAAATAAAAACAACTATCAGTTTGTAAAAGAATGGGCATGGACTATGTTTCTAATCTAAAAGTGGAATTTTTGCTCCATTTTACAGATTTATTTTTATATCTAAAACTTCCTAACAAGATTTGCTATGCCTCAATAGTCTACAAACTTCTTTTTAAACATCTTTTTTCATTTCATGTAAAAAAGTTTCTAAAAACCATCTTGAGGGCAGTAATGTTACACAGTAGCCATTGGCTTTCATGTGGAAAAATATTTAAATATAAGTGAATTTATAATTTCCTGCTTAGGTGATAATCTTAAAACACTTTTGTTCCTTTTCTGAAACAGTTAACCTACATGAATTGGGTTTTTCCATACATAACCTACATAATCATGGGTTTGCAATACATTTCATCCTCTACACCAGTGATTCTCAACCTTTTTAATTACGGATCCTATAATATAGTTCTTCAAGTTGTGGTAACCCCACCCATAAAATTATTTTCATTACTACTTCATATCTGTAATTTTGGTGTTGTTGTAAATCATAGCATAAATATCTAAAATGCAGGACATCTGATAGATGACACCTGTGAGAAGAGCTTATTCGACCGCCAAAGAGATTCTTACTTGCAGGCTAAGAACTGCTGCTCTCACCATGATTTGATTGAATAATAGCAATGATTAATTATATATATTTTTTAAAGTCCAAAGCAAGTTAAGTTATGGCAGTGGAGAAACTGGGTATTTAAATAGTTAAACCCAAGGTTTCTGAGCCATTCCAATCATCAGGTTCTCACTTACATTGCTAAAGAAGGTGCCAAAATTCAGCTCTCAGAATGCTTCTCATACCTGTTTTTAAATAGAAGTTCAGCTCATATTTCTTTGCTTCTTACTTGGACTAAAGAATTTTTTTCAGACTTCAATATTGCATTTATATCACAGCGTTAAGGCTTTTTCTATATTTAATTACCTTCACTAATATATAAATATTCAAATTTAGAAGTTCTAGTAACTTTATCACCTCTCAAATACCATTGGGATTTTCAAAAATATCAATAAAAATGAAATCCAGAGAGAATATATTAACTGAAAAAATGTTCTGCTATAAAATACAAATCAAGTAGTTAAACCACTTCATAATAAACCATAAGGGACTTTAGATTGAGTAAAAATTGCTTTCCCATTATTGTTGATATTCACCTACTTATTAGGAACAGCACATACATAAAATTTTAAAAAGAGTTGACCTACGTAGAGGCCTTCAAAAACTTAGAGCCACATAATACTTTACATTCAAAACACATTGTTTTAGATAGTGTCTTTATTTACTGAACAGGTGTCCCTTAAAGCATTTAGTTCAGTAATTTATGCTTTCGGTGCAGTGCAGTGACCACTGACTCTGTCCCAAGTTTCCCCTCCATGAAAATAATACAAGGGTAGAGTGGAGAGGAGTGGAAAACAGAAAAATTAACCAATGCATAATAAATTACAGCAGAATTAATCAATGGGTACTAACTTACAGTTAAAAAGTAGAAAACATTTCCTGTGTGTTACTGCTCTGTAGAATGATTATAACCAAATTTAAATGGTGTAGATTGTGGTGGGTGGAAAGCTGGGGGAGCTTGGAAGAATTGAAGGAAGGGCAGATATAATAAAAATTTAATTCTTGTTCACATTCTAAAGAAGGAGTGAAGCATTCACATTTTGATCATCCGTCTTGAGTTTCATTTGTTCTAGGCATCTAGGGTAATTCA
Organism: Rattus norvegicus; assembly: GCF_021556685.1. Lineage (NCBI taxonomy): Eukaryota > Metazoa > Chordata > Mammalia > Rodentia > Muridae > Rattus > Rattus norvegicus. The sequence continues at coordinate 11,902,953 of NC_141535.1, forward strand.
AGCATTTGGGCTAATAGCCACTTATCAATGAGTGCATACCATGCGTGTTTTTCTGTGATTGGGTTACTTCACTCAGGATGATATTTTCCAGTTCCATCATTTGCCTATGAATTTCATAAGTCATTGTTTTTGATAGCTGGGTAATATTCCATTGTGTAGATGTACCACATTTTCTGTATCCATTCCTCTGTCCAAGGGGATCTAGGATCTTTCCAGCTTCTGGCTACGATAAATAAGGCTGCTATGAGCATAGTGGAGCATGTGTCTTTGTTATATGTTGGGGCATCTTTTGGGAATATGCCCAAGAGAGGTATAGCTGGGTCCTCAGGTAGTTCAATGTCCAATTTTCTGAGGAACCTCCAAACTGATTTCCAGAATGGTTGCACCAGTCTGCAATCCCACCAACAATGGAGGAGTGTTCCTCTTTCTTCACATCCTCACCAGCATCTCCTGTCACCAGTGTTTCTCATCTTAGCCATTCTCACTGGTGTGAGGTGGAATCTCAGGGTTGTTTCAATTTCCATTTCCCTTATGACTAAAAATGTTGAAAATTTCTTTAGGTGTTTCGCAGCTATTAAACATTCCTCAGCTGCTAATTATTTGTTTAGCTCTGAACCCCATTTTTTATTAGGGTTATTTGTCTCCCTGCGGTCTAACTTCTTGAGTTCTTTGTATATTTTGGATATAAGGCCTCTATCAGTTGTAGGATTGGTAAGATCTTTTCCCAATCTGTTGGTTGCCATTTTGTCCTAACAACAGTGTCCTTTGCCTTACAGAAGCTTTGCAGTTTTATGAGATCCCATTTGTCGATTCTTGATCTGAGAGCATAAGCCATTGGTGTTTTGTTCAGGAAATTTTCTCCAGTGCCCATGTGTTCGAGATTCTTCCCCCTTTTTCTTCTATTAGTTTGAGTGTATCTGGTTTGATGTGGAGGTCCTTGATCCACTTGGACTTAAGCTTTGTACAGGGTGATAAGAATGGTTCGATCTGCATTCTTATACATGCGGAACTCCAGGTGAACCAGCACCGTTTGTTAAAAATGCTGTCTTTTTTTTCATTGGATGATTTTGGTTCCTTTGTCAAAAGTCAAGTGACCATAGGTTTGTGGGTTCATTTCAGGGTTTTCAATTCTATTCCACTGGTTTAACTGCCTGTCTCTGTACCAATACCATACAGTTTTAACACTATTGCTCTGTAATACTGCTTGAGTTCAGGGATAGTGATTCCCCTGGAAGTCCTTTTATTGTTGAGGATAGTTTTAACTATCCTGGGTTTTTTTGTTATTCCAGATGAATTTGCAAATTGTTCTGTCTAACTCTATGAAGAATTGGATTGGAATTTTGTGAGGGGATAGGGAGGCAAACTTTAGAACAGAGGCTGAAGGAATGCCCATTCTGAGCCTACCTCATATGTGGCCCATACATATACAGCCGCCAAACTAGATAAGATGGATGAAGCAAAGAAGTGCAGGCTGATAGGAACCAGATGTAGATCTCTCCTGAGAGACACAACCAGAATATGGTGAATGCTAGCAGCAAACCACTGAACTGAGAATGGGACCCCCATTGAAGGAATCGGAGAAAGGACTGAAAGAGCTCAAGTTTCTCATGCTGATACTTGTGGTCTTTTTGGAGACCCTATGGCTTTTGGGGAGAATTTTTTTCCTTGTCTACATTAGTTTAGAAATTATGCAGGAAATTCTTGTTCTTTTGGGTGTAACCATTAAATTTTTTAACTATGATAATTGTGGTAGGACACACTTGTGTTCTCAGCATTTAGCCAGGAGAGCCAGGAGGTACGCTCCTCTCCAGTTATATAGTGAGTAGAAAGTCAGTGTAGCTTGCATGACAGATGTTCTCAAATGAACAATGTAAATCAAAAGACTTAAAAAAAACTTAGAAATCAAAATGGCTTATGCTCTAAGATCAAGAAACGACAAATGGGACTAAAAACTGAGATTAGGAGCTAAACAAAGAATTCACAGCTGAGGAATGCCGAATGGCTGAGAAACACATAAAGAAGTGTTCAACAACTTTAGTCATAAGGGAAATGCAAATCAAAACAACCCTGAGATTTCACCTCACGCCCATGAGAATGGCTAAGATCAAAAACTCAGGTGACAGCAGATGCTGGTGAAGACGTGGAGAAAGAGGAACACTCCTCCATTGTTGGTGGGATTGAAGACTGGTACAACCATTCTGGAAATCAGTCTGGAGGTTCCTCAGAAAATTGGACATTGAACTACCTGAGGACCCAGCTATACCTCTCTTGGGCATATGCCCAAAAGATGCCCCAACATATAACAAAGACACATGCTCCACTATGCTCATAGCAGCCTTATTTATAATAGCCAGAAGCTGGAAAGAACCCAGATGCCCTTCAACAGAGGAATGGATACAGAAAATGTGGTACATCTACACAATGGAATATTACTCAGCTATCAAAGACAATGACTTTATGAAATTCATAGACAAATGGTTGGAACTGGAAAATATCATCCTGAGTGAGGTAACCCAATCACAGAAAAACACGCATGGTATGCACTCATTGATAAGTGGATATTAGCTCAAATCCTTGAATTACCCTAGATTCACCAAACATATGAATCTCAAGAAGGATGACCAAATTGCGAATGCCTCACTCCTTCTTTAAAAGGGGAACAAGAATACCCTTGGCAGGGAATAAGGAGGCAAAGTTTACAACAGAGACAGAAGGAACACCCATTCAGAGCCTGCCCCACTTGTGGCCCATACATATACAGTCACCAAACTAGATAAGATAGATGAAGCAAAGAAGTGCTGACAGGAACTGGATGTAGATATCTCCTGAGAGACACAGCCAGAATACAGCAAATATATAGGCGAATGCCATCATTAAACCACTGAACTGAGAATGGGACCCACGTTAATGAAATCTTAGAAAGGACTGGAAGACCTTGAAGGGGCTTGAGACCCCATATGAACAACAATGCCGACCAATCAGAGCTTCCAGGGACTAAGCCACTACCCAAAGACTATACATGGACTGACCCTGGACTTCAACTGCATACAAAGCAATGAATAGCCTAGTATGAGCACCAGTGGAAGGGAAAGCCCTTGGTCCTGCCAAGACTGAACCCCCAGTGAACGTGATTGTTGGGGGGAGTGTGGTAATGGGCGAGGATAGGGAGGGGAACACCCATAGGGAAGGGGAGGGGGAGAGGTTAGGGGGATGTTGGTCCGGAAACCGGGAAAGGGAATAACAATCGAAATATAAATAAGAAATACTCAAGTTAATAAAGATGGAAAAAAATGATCAGTACATTTATATTTCTCCATCTATAATGTGTCAGGCTTAAAGTATTTTAATTTTCATTATTGCTCTATTTTTCACTCTTGTCCATTGATTTCTCCTGATGAATATATTCTCCCAATTAACTGAATCTATGTGTGCTTTGATCTTTCGCTGGTTAGACTCCCCAACCCCACAGTGAAATAACAAGAATCAATACTTTGGAGAAGGAAAGATTTTGGTGCCAATGATTTCTAGTTCGGATTAGCACTTTGCATAAAACAAACAAACCAACAAGCAATCAAATGAATCCCAAAGAGTTAGATTCTTAGTTGTACTCTGTGATCATCCAATGAGACATTTCTGTCTATAGGTAAGCCCCATAATCTTGATCTGGAATTTCCAGAATACAGAAATATTAGGAATTTGTACCATTTATAAATCTCCTAGTTTATAGTAATGTTTTATAGAAGTCAGAAGATAAAATATACTATACAGTATTTCTCTTTTTTTAGTGATTTTTATTTTCCCCCTCCCTCCCAAACTACCCAACTCACTCTCTCTCTCTCTCTCTCTCTCTCTCTCTCTCTCCCTCCCCCCCCCACACACACTCATCTCTCTGTGTTTGCACTTTTTATCTTGTTTTGTTATCTTTTGAAAATTCTAGACTGTTGTTATACCATGTCAAAATCTCATGTAGTCTGCTCGTGTTGCTGATTTCAAGTAACAAATAAACTTTTAATTTTCATTTTATGAATATTCTTTAAATTTTATACCATGATGTAAGAAGTAAAGTGGATTTTGTTTTCATTTTCATGTTTCTACTTAGGATTTTTAGAACTTCCTGAATCTGAAAAATTATGACATTAATATCAAATATTAAAGATACTATTTTCTTCTGAACAAATACTATAAATATGTGCACTATGCTTACTTTATTTTAAGCTCCTTTTAACACTTCTACTCTTCATGAGTGATATTTTTGGAAATTTCATAAAATCTATTCTCTAGTCATCTAACTCCTTTATGAAAATTTTAACAAATACCCTTGATTCAGCTTAATCATTGAATGACCACTATTTCTCTTGATCTGAAATCTGCACTTCCATGGCACTGTGGAGGCCGATACAGCATGAAGCATATGTATCAGTTTAAATCAATCTTAGCAATATCAAGAGACAGAGAAAAAAAAAAGAACTAGAAAGAATGAAATGGTCAGAAACATTTTATCTTAAATGATTTATATTTCCTCTAACAAAAGGGAATCAATTCTATTTTTTTATATTCTACTAATATAAAATTGCTGAAAGTAGGTTTACATATGTTTTAAAATGCACTTAAGTGGAGGTTGATGGATTTTGACAAGTATTTAATTGGGGTAATTACCATCCAAAGCCACAGAGCATCGCCATCCCCCCACTCCCATAACACTTTGCTACTCACAAAGCCATTCTCCCTCCCAAAGAATGAGGTTATTGCTAATCTTATTTCTTTATCTATTAACTAGTTATCCTGTTAAGAATTTTGTGCAAATGAACTTATGCACAGTGAATTTTGCTTCTTCAGAAATTTGGAAAAGAAAGTACCTATGGAATTATTCACTATGAGTTTTAGGTAAATAAAGTATCTCAACAAATAGTTCATTAAAATGTTAATGAAGGAACTTTTAGTTCATCACCCGGTATCATGTTTCTTACAAAAATTTGAAATAGTTCTTCTGCATTTATAAATATATAACTACCCACATCTCTGACTCCAGAGGAAAACACCAAACGCCATCTAGAACCCTGGTGCACGGACGCTCCCAGAAGGGGCGGCGCAGATCTTCCTGCTTGCTGCCACCGCAGAGAGCTCATAGGCAACACACAACGAGCAGACTTGAGCCTCGGGACCACAGGTAGGACCAACTTTTCTGCTGCAGGCGACCTGACTGATGGCCTCCAGACACACAGAGGCAAGGTTCCTCTGGGACCGGACACTTCCGGTTTTTAGCTGGAGTCACAATCTCATGCTCCCTGCCTCCAGCTCAATACTCCCAGACCCCGTGGGCACTCCTGAGACTGCAGACGGGGAGAGACCACCAACACTGCCCACCCCTGCCCACATCCCAGGCCCAAAAGGAAACTGTATACGGCCTCTGGGTTCTCTTGGATAAGAGCACAGGAGCAGGAGATCCGCTGCGTCTGAGACACCTCCAGAACCTGAAGGGACCAACCAGATAAATAGTACTCTGCCCCCAAATCCCGTGGGAGGGAAAGCTGGGCCTTCAGAGAGGCAGACACGCCTGGGAAACCAGAGGAGACTACACTCTGTCCACATCTCTGACTCCAGAGGGCTCAGATCTTCCTGGTTGCTGCCGCCGCGGAGAGCTCATAAGCAACACCCCACAAGCAAACCTGAGCCTCGGGACCACAGGTAAGACAAACCTTCCAGCTCCAAGCGACCTGCCTGGTGAACTCAAGACACAGACCCATTGGAACAGCTGAAGACTTGTAGATAAGAAAAACTACATGCCTGAAAAGCAGAACACTCTCTCCCCATAACTGGCTGAAAGAAAGCAGGAAAACAGGTCTACAGCACTCATGACGCACAGGCTTATAGGACAGTCTAGCCACTGTCAGAAATAGCAGAACAAAGTAACACTAGAGATAATCTGATGGCAAGAGGCAAGCACAGGAACACAAGCAACAGAAACCAAGACTACATGGCATCATCGGAGCCCAATTCTCCCACCAAAGCAAACACAGAATATCCAAACACACCAGAAAAGCAAGATCTAGTTTCAAAATCATATTTGATCATGATGCTGGAGGACTTCAAGAAAGACATGAAGAACTCCCTTAGAGAAACGCAGGAAAACAAATAAACAAGTAGAAGCCTACAGAGAGGAATCACAAAAATCCCTGAAAGAATTCCAGGAAAACACAATCAAACAATTGAAGGAATTAAAAATAGAAATAGAAGCAATCAAGAAAGAACACATGTAAACAACCCTGGATATAGAAAACCAAAGGAAGAGATAAGGAGCCATAGGTACAAGCATCACCAACAGAATACCAGAGATGGAAGAGAGAATCTCAGGAGCAGAAGATTCCATAGAAATCATCGACTCAACTGTCAAAGATAATGTAAAGCAGAAAAAGCTACTGGTCCAAAACATACAGAAAATCCAGGACTCAATGAGAAGATCAAACCTAAGGATAATAGGTATAGAAAAGAGTGAAGACTCCCAGCTCAAAGGAGCAGTAAATATCTTCAACAAAATCATAGAAGAAAACTTCCCTAACCTAAAAAAAGAGATACCCATAGTCATACAGGAAGCCTACAGAACTCCAAATACATTGGACCAGAAAAGAAACACCTCTCAACACATAATAGTCAAAACACCAAATGCACACAATAAAGAAAGAATATTAAAAGCAGTAAGGGAAAAAGGTCAAGTAACATATAAAGGCAGACTTATGAGAATCACACCAGACTTTTCGCCAGAGACTATGAAAGCCAGAAGATCCTGGAGAGATGTCATACAGACCCTAAGAGAACACAAATGCCAGCCCAGGTTACTGTATCCTGAAAAACTCTCAATTAACATAGATGGAGAAACCAAGATATTCCTTGACAAAACCAAATTTACACAATATCTTTCTACAAATCCAGCACTACAAAGGATAATAAATGGTAAAGCCCAAAATAAGGAGGCAAGCTGCACTCTAAAAAAAAGAAACTAATCGTCTTGACAACAAAACAAAGAGGAGAAAGCACACAAACATAACCTCACATCCAAATATGAATATAACAGGAAGCAATAATCACTATTCCTTAATATCTCTCAACATCAATGGCCTCAACTCCCCAATAAAAAGGCATAGATTAACAAACTGGATATGCAATGAGGACCCTGCATTTTGCTGCCTACAGGAAACACACATCAGAGACAAAGACTGACACTACCTCAGAGTGAAAGGCTGGAAAACAACTTTCCAAGCATATGGTCGGAAGAAGCAAGCAGGAGTAGCCATTCTAATATCAAATAAAATCAATTTTCAACTAAAAGTCATCAAAAAAGATAAGGAAGGACACTTCATATTCATCAAAGGAAAAATCCACCAAGATGAATGCTCAATCCTAAATATCTATGCCCCAAATACAAGGGCACCTACATACGTAAAAGAAACCTTACTAAAGCTCAAAACACACATTGCACCTCACACAATAATAGTGGGAGATTTCAACACCCCATTCTCATCAATGGACAGATCATGGAAACAGAAATTAAACAGAGAGGTAGACAGACTGTGAAAAGTCATGACCAAATGGACTTAACAGATATTTATAGAACATTCTATCCTAAAGCAAAAGGATACACATTCTTCTCAGCCCCTCATGGTACTTTCTCCAAAATTGACAATATAATTGGTCAAACAACGGGCCTCAACAGGTACAAAAAGATAGAAATAATCCCATGTGTGCTAACAGACGACCACGGCCTGAATCTGGTCTTCAATAAAAATAAGGGAAGAATGCCCACATATACGTGGAAGTTGAACAATGCTCTACTCAACGATAACCTGGTCAAGGAAGAAATAAAGAAAGAAATTAAAGACGTCTTAGAATTTAATGAAAATGAAGGTACAACATACCCAAACTTTTGAGACACAATGAAAGCTGTGCTAAGAGAAAAACTCATAGCTCTGAGTGCCTGCAGAAAGAAACAGGAGAGAGCATATGTCAGCAGCTTGACAGCACACCTAAAACCTCTAGAACAAAAAGAAGCAAATACACCGAGGAGGAGTAACAGATAGGAAATAATCAAACTCAGAGCTGAAATCAACCAAGTAGAAACAAAAAGGATCATAGAAAGAATCGACAGAACCAAAAGTTGGTTCTTTGAGAAAATCAACAAGATAGATAAACCCTTAGCCAGACTAACAAGAGGACACAGAGAGTGCATCCAAATTAACAAAATCAGAAATGAAAAGGGAGACATAACTACAGATTCAGAGGAAATTCAAAAAATCATCAGATCTTACTATAAAAGCCTATATTCAACAAAACTTGAAAATCTGCAGGAAATGGACAATTTCCTAGACAGATACCAAGTACCAAAATTAAACCGGGAACAGATAAACCAGTTAAACAACCCCATAACTCCTAAGGAAATAGAAGCAGTGATTAAAGGTCTCCCAACCAAAAAGAGCCCAGGACCAGACGGGTTTCGTGCAGAATTCTATCAGACCTTCATAGAAGACCTCCTACCAATACTATCCAAACTATCCACAAAATTGAAACAGGTGGAGCACTACCGAATTCCTTCTACGAAGCCACAATTACTCTTATACCTAAAACACACAAAGACCCAACAAAGAAAGAGAATTTCAGACCAATTTCCCTTATGAATATTGACGCAAAAATACTCAATAAAATTCTGGCAAACCGAATCCAAGAGCACATCAAAACAATCATCCACCATGATCAAGTAGGCTTCATCCGTGGCATGCAGGGATGGTTTAATATTGATGGAAAACCATCAATGTGATCTATTATATAAACAAACTGAAAGAACAAAACCACACGATCATTTCATTAGATGCTGAGAAAGCATTTAGCAAAATTCAAGTCCTGGAAAGAATAGGAATTCAAGGCCCATACCTAAACATAGTAAAAGCCATATACAGCAAACCAGTAGCTAACATTAAACTACATGGAGAGAAACTTGAAGCAATCCCACTAAAATCAGGGACTAGACAAGGCTGCCTGCTCTCTCCCGACTGATTCAATATAGTTCTTGAAGTTCTAGCCAGAGCAATCAGACAACAAAAGGAGGTCAAGGGGATACAGATCGGAAAAGAAGAAGTCAAAATATCACTATTTGCAGATGATATGATAGTATATTTAAGTGATCCTAAAAGGTCCACCAGAGAACTACTAAACCTAATAAACAACTTCAGCAAAGTGGCTGGGTATAAAATAAAATCAAATAAATCAGTAACCTTCCTCTACACAAAAGAGAAACAAGCCGAGAAAGAAATTAGGGAAACGACACCCTTCACAATAGTCCCAAATAATATAAAATACCTCAGTGTGACTTTAACCAAGCAAGTAAAAGATCTGTACAGTAAGAACTTCAAGCCTCTGAAGAAAGAAATTGAAGAAGACCTCAGAAGATGGAAAGATCTCCCATGCTCATGGATTGGCAGGATTAATATAGTAAAAATGGCCATTTTACCAAAAGCGATCTACAGATTCGATGCAATCCCCATCAAAATACCAATCCATTTCTTCAAAGTTAGACAGAACAATTTGCAAATTCATCTGGAATAACAAAAAACCCAGGATAGCTAAAACTATCCTCAACAATAAAAGGACTTCAGGGGGAATCACTATCCCTGAACTCAAGCAGTATTACAGAGCAATAGTGATAAAAACTGCATGGTATTGGTACAGAGACAGACAGATAGACCAATGGAACAGAACTGAAAACCCAGAAATGAACCCACACACCTATGGGCACTTGATTTTTGACAAAGAAGCCAAAACCATCAAATAGAAAAATGATAGCATTTTCAGCAAATGGTGCTGGTTCAACTGGAGGTCAACATGTAGAAGAATGCAGATCGATCCATGCTTATCACCCTGTACAAAGCTTAAGTCCAAGTGGATCAAGGACCTCCACATCAAACCAGATATACTCAAACTAAAGATAGCATTTTCAGCAAATGGTGCTGGTTCAACTGGAGGTCAACATGTAGAAGAATGCAGATCGACCCATGCTTATCGCCCTGTACAAATCTTAAGTCCAAGTGGATCAAGGACCTCCACATCAAACCAGATACACTAAAACTAATAGAAGAAAAAGTGGGGAGAATCTCGAACACATGGGCACTGGAGAAAATTTCCTGAACAAAACACCAATGGCTTATGCTCTCAGATCAAGAATCGACAAATGAGATCTCATAAACCTACAAAACTTCTGTAAGGCAAAAGGACACTGTTGTTAGGACAAAATGGCAACCAACAGATTGGGAAAAGATCTTTACCCATCCTACAACAGATAGAGGCCTTATATCCAAAATATACAAAGAACTCAAGAAGTTAGACCGCAGGGAGAATAATAACCCTATTAAAAATGGGGTTCAGAGCTAAACAAATAACTAGCAGCTGAGGAATGTTTAATAGCTGTGAAACACCTAAAGAAATGTTCAACATCTTTAGTCATAAGGGAAATGCAAATCAAAACAACACTGAAATTTCACCTCACACCAGTGAGAATGGCTAAGATCAAAAACTCAAGTGACAGGAAATGCTGGCGAGGATGTGGAGAAAGAGTACCACTCCTCCATTGTTGGTGGGATTGAAGACTGGTAAAACCATTCTGGAAATCAGTCTGGAGATTCCTCAGAAAATTGGACATTGAACTACTACATTGGATCCAGCTATACCTCTCTTGGGCATATACCCACAAGATGCCCCAACATATAAAAAGACACGTGCTCCACTATGTTCATAGCAGCCTTATTTATAATAGCCAGAAGCTGGAAAGAACCCAGATGCCCTTCAACCGAGGAATGGATACAGAAAATGTGGTACATCTACACAGTGGTATATTACTCAGCTATCAAAAACAATGACTTTATGAAATTCATAGACAAATGGTTGGAACTGGAAAATATCATCCTGAGTGAGGTAACCCAATCACAGAAAAACACACATGGTATGCACTCATTGATAAGTGGCTATTAGCCCAAATGCTTGAATTACCCTAGATGCCTAGAACATATGAAACTCAAGACGGATGATCAAAACGTGAATGCTTCACTCCTTCTTTTAAAGGGGGAACCAGAATATCCTTGGCAGGGAATAGAGAGGCAAAGATTAAAACAGACACAGAAGGAACACCCATTCAGAGCTTGCCCCACATGTGGGCCATACATATACAGCAACCCAATTAGACAAGATGGATGAAGCAAAGAAGTGCAGGCCGACAAGAGCCGGATGTAGATCTCTCCTGAGAGACACAGCCAGAATACAGCAAATACAGAGGCGAATGCCAGCACTGAACTGAGAACAGGACCCCCGTTGAAGGAATCAGAGAAAGAACTGGAAGAGCTTGAAGGGACTCATGACCCCTTATGAACAACAATGCCAAGCAACTAGAGTTTCCAGGGACTAAGCCACTACCTAAAGACTATACATGGACTGACCCTGGACTCTGACCTCATAGGTAGCAATGAACATCCTAGTAAGAGCACCAGTGGAAGGGGAAGCCCTTGGTCCTGCTAAGAATGAACCCCCAGTGTACGTGATTGTTGGAGGGAGGGTGGCAATGGGGGGAGGTTGGGGAGGGGAACACCCATAAAGAAGGTGAGGGGGGATTAGGGGGATGTTTGCCTGGAAACCGGGAAAAGGAATAACATTTGAAATGTAAATAAGAAATACTCAAGTTAATGAAAAATAAATAAATAAATAAATAAATAAATAAATAAATAAATATATAACTAAAAACATAGACAAAGCTGATTGATCATGATGAATCCATCCTTCTGTATGTCTAGCTGGACATCTCTAAATTAAAGAATCACTCCTCATGTACAGGATATGTAAATTAAAGAATAACTCCTCATGTACAGGGTATGGTGAGCTAAACAGGAATGGCCCCCATAGGCTCCTGTATTTAAATCTTGGCTCATAGGGAGTGGCGCTGTATTGTAAGGATCAGTCTTTTTGGAGTAGGTATGGCCTTGCTGGAGGAAGTGTGTCACTGTGGGGGAGGGTTTTGAGGTATCTGCAGTACATTTTCTGCTGTTATCTGCTTACCTGTCTGCTCTCTGCTTATTTGATGTAAAACTCTCAGCTCCTTTTCCAGACCCTTGTGTGCCTGCAAGCTGCCATGCTTTCTGCCACAATAATTATAGACTAAACCTCATAAGCTGTAAGCAGGCCGCAATTAAAGGTTTTCTTATACTATAAGCTCTAACAATAAAGATAGCATTGAGGAAAATTCAACATCTGTTTATTTATTGTTACATTTAATTAAAATGTAACTATAACCCTTCCATCTCCCTTTTCCTCTATCCAGGCCCTCCCTTAACCCCTGCTATCAACTTGATGCTTTATTTATCTGTACTTGTTCTTATTACATACATATACACACATATATAAATTAAACCTGCTGAGTCCACTTTGTTGTCTGTGTGTATAAGATATCAAGGTCACTACTTTGTATTATATAACAAATCTGGGACTCTTTTCCAGTAGGGGCTGATTCTTCAGCAATTTTTGCCTAGACCAACTCAACTCTTGTTGGCTTTATGCAAAACTAACCTACTTTGCTGTGCAATACTCAGAAGGAAAACATTATGATGTTACAGTAGGTATGGTATTTTAGAAAATTGTGTTAATAGTTTTAAATCTTTTCTGGGGCTGTGGATACAGTTTTGTGGGTGAAGGCTTCTGTGTTTTTCTTGTATAGGCAAGGCTCTAGGTTGCAGCCTGAGCAGAAAAAAAAAAAAAAAAAAGAATTGTCTAACCTAGTTTCAATGCCTAGGTGATACTTAGATATTATCGTGTATTTTAATAGTAACATTGAGGTTATATCAAATATTATTAAATGAATGTATTTAAGCAAAGAACACAACTTCAACATATGAAAAATTACTCAGACATTTGGAGTAGCACAGCTATCATTCTAGTCATAATTATACCATCTCTAGTGTGACGAGCAAGACTACAAATTGGAGCTTGTTATCACCAGTAGAAAAGCGTGATCATATACAAAAATATATCATCAAGGACTGCATTTTAAATAAACTTTGTAATAGCTTTTAATTCTAACGAATGTAATGAACATTAATACGTGAGATAATAGGTGAGATAATAGGAAGAGAATCATGAACACATGAAGCAGATGTTCAGTCTTGAAGTTCTGAAATGATCATATCTCGATGCTGAAAACAATTAATCTTAAGAGGCCTTTGTAAAAGAAACATAATAGAGCTATTAGAGGCTGTCTCAGGAGAGTTCCCCTTCACCTTACGATTGAACTGTTAAAATAAAACACTAAACAGTGCTGTAAACTCAGTGACCCTTCCATCAGTTAACATGAAGGCTCTGTGTTCTGAGGCAAGGTCAAAATGCCAAGCCAACCAAAGATCAAAAAGGTTTGAGGGTACAGGTACCATATATCTTGTGCTTTTCAGAAAGGTCATGACCCCACTCAATTATAAACAAGACATAAAAATTGTTTTATATTTACTTTCAAAATGTTGTAGATTCTCTTAAGTACAGCAAGTGTAGTCTTTTTCTGTACATATGTTCATTCCATATCTCTTTTCAAAAATATTTATCAGAAAGCAATTTTTACTTAGGTGTGTACAGAATTAATAACTCCTTACAAATGAACATTTTAATTAAAATTGTGTATGATTAATACTTATGTGTTTTGGCAAGTTATATATACCTTAACATTGATTATTATATTTGTATTATATCACATTATATTTTCTTATTTAAAAACTTTACTCAAAATTTATATATTTGATCCCACTCATGTTGAGTGGATTATAAATAAAATTAATGATGATAGTTTTCATCTTTGTCTGTGTGTGACATCAGTAACATCACCAAATAAACTGTCATTCATATTCAACATACGATAAAATAACAATATTTATTTTTCAGTAATCTGGGGCAGTAAAATTTCCTTTTATCAGTAGAACATTCAACTTTGGTTTTAGACTTATTAAAAGTTATTTATCAGAATGCAGTTTCATTTAAGCTGTTAGATGAGTGTGCAAAAAAATTGATCAATTATGCTGAGTGCTCTTTTACACTCTGAATCATACAGTTTTATAAATATTAAAACTGTTTTTTACACTACTGGTTTGCTTTCCTTTCTTAGACATTACAACATTATCATAATAATAATCTAAAAATACAGTGAAAATTGGCTGATAATATTGCCTATATGCTGACATTACTGTGAAGATATTAAGAATGAAATGCTGAGTCAGGATAATTAGGAAAGTTCTTGAAGTTCATTCCTTTTGATCTTTGCGAAACCTTAATCATGTAATCTGGATTTACAAAAAAATCGTTCATACGATAATTTAGTACTCAAGATAATTTATGGGCATAAAATGGTATAATAATCTGTAAGAGAAAAAGACACACGTGTAGTTCTTATATCTCTGAGGACTGAGAGATCACTGGATTTCTTTATGAACACATTTGAGGCCTCACTTGACATGACTGTTGAAAACCACATCGTGAACCCATTTAGTTCAATGAGAATTGAACTGGCAGAACTGATCTTTCTCATATCATTCACTGAAAATCAGTTCATTGAATATCAGCCATAAGTGGATGTTGACAAAATTAGAAACTCGCTGTGTTCGTTCATCATGAACTCTTCTTAGGAAAACATGAACCACATAGGTAGTTAATTTATAAGCTTAATACAAATGTAAAAGATAAAATTACTAATTTTTGTGAGACAATTCCTGCTTATTCACTATTGCATGTGGTTTGAATTACTGAGATAAATACACAATTGAATTTAATCATTTAGTCATATCATTTTTTCTTAGCAATTGGAATTCAGTAGTTTGGATTACCTTGATCTTTGTCAGAGTATTTTCAAAATGTCTGGTGCTTTGGAAGATTTTAATAAATTGTCTTTTCTCACAATAGTTTATGCATTAAAGTATGAAAAATGTTCTTACTGAGCAGTCGTGTGCCTTTAGTCAGATTCTATTGAGTTCTTCAGGGTGAGGATGTAGGCTGCGTGTCTGCTACCACCTAGCATGTTTCTCAGTAGTTACCACTTATTCTGTCATTGTCACAGATAATGCATGGTAAGATAAATTATATCATTTTACACTGTCTTGTTAAAGTGCTGGTTCATACCTGCTAATGTTGGGCATGACCGATGTTCAGTCTATGCCACCCTGTGCACTGCCTGTATCTAAACTTTACTAACATACCCCACCTTATATATTCAAGTGTAGATCTTACTTTTATTTTTAACAAGTTAAACTTTTCTTCTGTATATATAGGTCTTTGATGTTACATTACATTCTATAGGAAGAGAGATATAAAGAAGTTAGTACATTGACAACAAAATGCATTAACAATATATTGTGAACAGGAAGATCTGCAGCTTGAAAAGGTCTAGGAAACACAGAAAAAGTATTTAAAATACATTTACAATCACAAAATTTCTGTATCAATACTTGAACATAGTTATAATGTTACAGATATAAAAATTATAGGCAATATATCTATCTCATTACATTTCTTATTTTTCTTTTTCCATCACCTTGCAAGAAAAACAAAGTAATATTTCCTTTAAGGAAATAAGACCATTAAGATTATGTTTAATTTTCATTTATATTTGATAGAAAAAGTTTTGAATATTTAATATCTTTCCTTTACCTTTTAAAACTTGAATTGGCCAATCAATAGTGTGAGCTAATAAGCTTTTGGTTCTCTTTTAAATAACTTTAATATTTTAATCTGTCTAACTAAGAAAATGTATTTGTATGTTTTCATAAACACAAAATCATAAAATATATGATAAGTATTGACATGTAATTAACAAGACATTAATGCTGTTAAACCTGTAATTTTTCATATGTAATTAAACTAACATACCTATTTTTATAAACAGTCTAGCTTCTACTATTGATATATTTAGGTAAATGTAATATTGTTACATTTCTAATTACATTTTAAACAAAAAAATTACCTTGAACTTTAACACATTTAAAATTATTTTAAACAGTCATATTTTTGCTATGTTATAAATTCTAAGTATCAAAATTGACCAGATTTCTAAGAGTCAATAATATTTTCTTCTCAGCTGAAAATAACCATATTTCATATGAATATGTTTTCTTGAATAACTGTACACACAGAAACACAGTAGAACGCCACTCACTATCTGGAATTGCAAGCCAGTTATTTCTACAAACTGGTAACACTTCTAATGTGCTGGTGCTTTCTTATGCATCTCCTTGTTTGAAAGAGAGAAACATGGACACAAATTAAAACTGTATATGTTTGACATGGTTCTGCATATACTATTATATCTTATAAGAATAAAAAGCCCATAATATAATAATAATAATATATGCTAGAGTCTTTAGTTGCTTCAGAATTAAATGGCTGATCCATAGAATCAAATGTCTGACATATTCCTAATAACCAAAAGCTAGCAATACTGAGAATCATTATAAATGTTTGCATTGTCTATTCTCCAATCTTTCCAAACTCAAATCTAGGAGTCTCATGTTCTTCATGTTTACCAAAGTGTGTAGCTCTAATTGATTAAAAACCTTTAGATTATCTGATCTCCAGAACAACCTAGAACTAGACTCACTATGAGATGAGACCATCAGTCGTCCATGTACAGTAAGCTGAAAAGCAATGCCATGCTTAGGAAAAAAGTGAAATTTCATTCACTATTTTTTTTTGTTCCCCATAAAAAGCAGAAAAACATGTAATAAAAATGCACTGTGCTTGTAGCATTGTTCCAGAAAACATCACAATGTTATTACAAGTAACGTTTTCTTTAAAAGAAAAGGAAAACACTATGAAGACACTTTTCAAACTGTGGCTCCTGGTTGATAAGAATCAGGTATATACCCAATAGCACACCATATTATTTGCAGTGTGTTGCCTGTATCTTGCTGGAGTGTCCTACCTCAGGCAGTGATCACATCCTATCCTGCTCCTTACTTTACTGCAAAGTTTAAATGTTTCCTCTGGAGTGTTAATACTATTGTGGCATCAATTTCTAACAAATATAAAGTACCCTACCTTTAAAAAAATGGATTAATATAAGGCATAATGCTGAAGTATGTGTCAAGTGTAACCTTTATAACGTTCCTTGTCAGGTTTTTCCATTAGAGACCTCATAAGCAGGCCCTGCATATCAGTCACGGTGTTCCCTGACAGCTTTAACCTTCCCAAGTGGCTGAGTACACCATCTTCACTGCAGCCTATTGACCAAGGCAATAAGCCATTCTATATAGTGTATTAAAGTCATTTTCCACATGCTACCTCAGCACGACCCATTGTTCATGCCGGCTCCTGCTGACCATGGAAAACCTGCACTCCACACTAAATTGCTACACTTTACCCGTTACACCAGTTAAGCAATAAGCCCCCAACTGAATTGTTTTTTTCCTTCATAGTCTAAAAAGCACAGCGATTATCACAAGTGCTCAAGATGCAATTTTAGACTGTCAAAAATCCCTGCAAATAATTTAAACACTTAAAATATATGCTGACTGTGGAAACTTTATTTTTTGTTCTAATTCACCAATTCTTTGTTCCTAGATGCCTAAGGGTGGCAGGCCATCTGTGCAACTCTGAGAAGCCCTGGGCACTTGGTGTCAAAGGTTGTGTTTCAGCCCCATGAAATTCACCCCATCTCTGCTGAAATCAGCTTTGTTGCTAGACCCTCTGACAAATGAGTCCAATCTAGGCCAGGTGCCCTTGACTTGACCCTTGCCAATGCAAACAATAGGGCAGACTCAGCCAGTGGAAAAGATGTTCTGCACTAATGAACCCAGCAGTGGCCACAGGTCAGTTAAAAAACAGGGGATAATGTTCAATCTTTTCAGGTGCACATTTATAATGAGCGAAGCACACAGTCTCTTTCAGGATAGAGCACATAACACAAAGAACGTATTTGTACACTCATCAAGCCTAATGGACCCTGAGGGTGCAATAGGAATATGTTTTTAATTTAATCTTTATTGAATGACCTTACACACTTCATTTTCTCTGCACGGTACCATGAAATGGACATAGTCTTATCAAGTTGAGAAGTGAAAACAGATGAATATATAAATGACCAAAACCTGCTGGGTATGTAGATGAAATTTCTTCCCTAATTTTCACCTCCGTTCATCCTCCTGCTGGCTCTCAGTAGCTCCATGGGGGTATATTCTCTTAAAATGTCCTCCAGATTGGCCAGTCATACAAACTAAAGGATTGCCATCTAAAAGCTGGCCATACTAAACTTGGTAGTATAAACTAACGAAACATAACAAAATTTTTTTAAACAAAACTAATATTCAGAATTTCTTTTTAGTCAAGATTTCAAATGGCTAGGTCTTAGGAGTGTGGGGGGAAATCCAATATCCTGTCTACCTACTAAGCACATTAAAGCATTTACAATCCCAAATAAATTTTTACTTTGACAATAAATAAATTAATTAATTTTTAGGAAACCATTTTCAATTTAGTTGTTATTTATTTAGGTAAAAGAATAAAAAATAAGCCAAATGTTGTGCTTCCTTTTAGAAGGGTAGAAATGCTTCTTGCAGATTTTTGATTCCTGCAATAATGAAGTTAAAGGTTAAGTTTCCACAGCTTGTGGCTTGTGGGTTTGCATTTCCACCAATAGAAGTCTGTAACTCAGGCCAAGGAAACGTGAGGCAGGTAGATGAAGAATTCAGGCCAACCAGCCTGGGCACCAGCTAGAGAGTGAGGAGGGGAAATAAACACATGAAACTTTAATATTCTCTTATTAATGTTGCTTTTCAAAATTAGGCCAGAGTTTAAAAAAGAAAACTCAGCTTCTATGACCCATCTTACATATTGGGAAGTTATAATACTTTATGCTATCTCAACCTAACATTTTCAAGGCCAATATTAACAACCAAACAAAGGGAGAAAAAATGAATGCTTTATAGATTTTCTTTATTTTTCATCTCTTTACATGTTAGAACCTTACATTTAGGGCTCATTTTATTTCAAGTTAAAAATCATTTTAAATATTGTAGAAGAGGGTACAGGTGGGTGGGCAGACACGGAAAAGTAAAGTTTGTATTTGTTTGTGGTTTCCCACTAAAATCATTTATGGTGATCTTGAGTCTTATGTGTTTCATTCATATTAAACACTCAGGCCTTGGAAAACTTAAATGCTAGCCTAAGGCAGGTCCCTTAGAGTTAGATAGCCCAGAGAAGTTCAACTTACCCTGTTGAGAGTCTAATGGCAAGTTGTAAATCATGGCAAAAGTTATTTTCATCCTGTTTCTTTTAGCTCCTTTGCAGCTGATGACAAGCTTTAAAAAGCCCTTCTGTAAAAAGTAGTTTGATTTAACTTGAATGCATTAGAATCAACTTGTATTCAATTTTAGAGAAATACTACTTAAAATTCAAAATTCTTTATTTTTACCAGTCTTCAAACTAATCTGTGATAGCATGCAATCAAGCTGAAGCTCTTTTGGTGTCATTGGCCTAATACATAGGATTAAGTTTAGAGACATCTGTATGCAATAATTGTGAGTAGAGTCTTCTAAGTGGTCAAAGGCTATTGAAATAAGGAACTTCAACTAATGTTTTGAACATGCCAATATGCGATAAAAAAATACTCTTACGATGTTACAGATAAAGCCTTTGTTGGAAAGCTAAAGGCACACTATTACAAGGAAAAGGGGAAAATGGGTAATTAAACATAGAAACCCAAACCACATGGGCATCGTCACTTAGTTTTCAGCATTAAGAATAGTCATGTATAATTTGTTCCAACTCTTTTGTTTTCCCACAGAAATGTACACATGTAGCTTCTGGTCCATCTCTAGGGTAAAAGAAAGATACTTGAGACAAGCCACCCATACATGCTGGCCTTGAAAATTCTATTATCAAGCACAGTGTTCTTCATTTTTGAACAGAACTCTGTTATGAATAGGAAAGTTTATCTCAGCTGTATTGATTTCATATCCTGCAAGTCAGGAATGATGTCTGGAGCTACAGAAGAGTCCTTCATCTGATACAAAGGGCAGTAATCTTGCCCTGTGCATTCTGAAGACCTGTGGTCTTCCACTGTCAACCACAGTGTGATTGGCACTTTGGAAGGCAGGTCCCTTGATGCTCTTGGGAAGAAACTGATGGAGAAGACATGCGCTCTTCTGAGATTCACCAACTGCCTTCTCTGCTGGAAAACAGACTTTATGATGGGCTGAGTTGTCTGCTTCTCCAGCCGCCTCCCACATAAGACAATGACCCTCCTTCCCAAAACTATTCAAAGAAAATGAAAGTTTACAGCCACTTGGACTTTAACACATTTATCTATCTATCTTTGTTGCTTAAATAAAATGGCTTTCATCAAATTCCTAATGACTTCACTGATGTTAAACTAGATATTTTTCACAGATCTAGCAAAACAAAACAAAAGAAAAGAAAAAACAAAACACAAACAAAAAGAAAACCTACCCAAGTTCAAATACAGATAATTCATTAACAGACTCAGTGACTTCATGATTCACTGCATCTGTTTGCTCTGTGGCATGCTTTGTGCATAAGTGTGAAATATTAGTATTCATCTCTTATGATTTCTGCATGCAAGCTGACTCATATAAGCACTAAGAAGCATGGGTAGCAACATGTAAGCATTAAATAAAGGATCTTTACCTTTATTTGTTAATGCATGTATTCCATCATTTTTACGTATCGGTCATTATGCTTTTTAAAAGGTCTCTCCCTGTCTTCTTAGCATTTTAACCCACATCACAAGCATTGCTAAATTCTGTCTATAACCACTTCTACAGACCAAAGTGAGAATGATTACTACTACCTCATTTTTACTGCTCCACCATGCATAAATGATGTTCTTGATTCTATGCAAAATATTCCATGGTCATTTAGCAAATTCTTAAATAATGTATAATTACTTCTTCTACCTCACAATGGTGGGAATTAAATTTATAAAGACAGTGATGTGGTTTAGATGTACATATCATATATCTCACTTCCAGGTAATCTCTCATATCTAATCACACTTTAATGTTTTCATGCTGTAACCATATAGTGCATTCTTTTGTCATCATTTTCTAAATGACATTTGTTCCTTTTTCAGAGTGTTCTAGTAAAACATATTTTCCAAGAAGGTCTCACCAGAACTTACTGTTGATTTAAATTACACTATTAGTGGCATTTAAAAAATCTTTATAGATTTAATGTTATCATATTTATGAATTTGTATTTTAATGTTTTTTAAAGTCAGTAGGTAATAAGGTGAATAAAATAATGGTATATCATCATTTATATTTGTGTTATATATCATACATAAATGTCATGTATATTTATTACCAATGCAAAATAGAAACTCTGATAACATATATGGTATGTTTTTGTATATGTTAAGATGCGTTAATTTTCTGCCAAAAGTATAATAAATTGTGATATATTGGTAGACCAAAGCCATGAAAATAAAATCTTGTATTTGTAGAGTTCAGTAGTCAGAAATGAATCCTAATGTCATCTGGGATATCACCCTCACACATATTTTCAAAGAATTCATCTCTCCAACTTCTCTACTTCTATCAGTTGTGGTTCCTTCCATCTTCAGAGGTAAAAATGCCCATTTGAGGTTTTTAGTTACCCCATTTTCTCTCTCAGGATCTTTAGGGACTAATTGAACCTACGTGAATCTTTCAGAATTGTTGCAGTACCAATCAATTTAAAGCTACTCAAATTGATCCTACTAGGGGCTGCACATTCCTCACTAACTGCCCCAATGGTCTTGGTTCCCAAATGACACACACACACACACACACACACACACACACACACACACACACACACCCTTTATTTTTTGATATATCTTAGGCAGCACAATGGTTGTGTGTGGCTCTGTGTGGCTAATCTACTTAACTCCGATATTCTCAAGTCATTTCTACTAAAACCTGTATTTGGACTTGTCTGCCCTGGACCCAGATGTTCCGCCCTCCTGGGCCACTCTCCTCCAGTTCCTACACAGGGGCTATGTTCTCTATCCTGCACCTTCTCAGACATGACATCTCCTTTTCTTCTCTCAGCATAGTGGATCTCCTTCTTCCTTTCTTCGGTGGTCCCTTGTGCAGGGGTCCTAAAATTCCAGCCTGTGTCTGTTGCCCACCCATTGGCTGCCAGATACTTTATTTATTAATCAAAACTAATTGGAAGCAGGGTTCCTTCAGTGTTTTATGTGTGGAAGTGTGAGTTCTTCTGCAATTTGGGGGACCCAGATTAACAAAACACAAGCAGTGTTAGACCAGACCCACAGCCCAGAATAACCACCCCCCCACCGCAACCAAATTCTGAAACTCATCAGTTTAACAACCTTAATTGAACCCTGCTGTGTGGCAATTCACAGGTCTTGAGAACATTTTTTGCATTAAATGGATTTATTAATCTAATAAATTCAATATCATTTAAAATTATTTTCTATAGTTTAGGTGATCCAAAAATATAGTACACAAGCTATAATCAAGGAAATTTTGAATCAAATGATTAAGCCACATAACAGTATATATCAAACTGAGAAATAGGACTTTTAATCTTAAGGGAAGAAAAAGATGGAGCTGGAGAGAATGGGTCGTACCACAGGTCCTATTAAAGACAAGAATTAGATGTTACAACAAACCTGGAATTCACATGGTAGGGATTTTTCTTACTAATTCATATTATCTATAAAACTTGAAAAGGATACTTGAAACTCATACTACTCATATAGCTTTAAACATTCACTTTCTTTAACATCTACAAAGTGAAAACCAACCAGCATGCACACATTAGGATAAACAGGGTCCTCTGAGGAAAACCTTGTCAGTCACCTTAAAAGTGCTGTGGAGTGATACACAGAATCTGGGTGAGAGGAAATTCATTGATCATCAGTATTTAAGATTTTATACTACAGTAGTCTATGAATCACCTTAAGCATCACAATATATCTACATGAATATTAACAATGATCAGAAATGCATTAGCTAATAGTAGAATAATCATGTTAAGAACTCATGTTGGGACAAATAGTTTTTTCTTTTTTTAAAAGGAACATCCAAAGAAGTAAAAAGAATGGTATCATTGAATCATAGCCTACTTATTCACCACTTTTCAACTCATAGGGGTCAAAGAATTGCCTTCTTTAAAATGATGAGAGTATAAAAGTATCTGCGATGACAGCAGGACATTTGGCTTGAAAGATACTGCATTTTTGTTACTGGGTCATAATAGTTCATTCATATTAATGACATTTGTGAACAATTTGAGCAACAATGCCAACCAACCAGAGCTCCCAGGGATTAAACCACTTCCCAAAGAGTACACAAGGACAGACCCATGACTCCAGCTGCATATGTAGCAGAGGACGGCCTTGTTGGGTGAACCCCTTGGTCCTGCTGAGGCTGGACCCCCTCCAGTGTAGAGGAATATGAGGGGGGCGGAAAAGGGGTGTGGTTGCAGAGGGGAACAACCTTATAGAAGAAAGGGAGGGGGATGAGATAGAGGACTTATGTCCGGGGAAACTGGAAAAGGGAATAACATTTGAAATGTAAATAAAAAATCCAATAAAAAGAGAAATTCAAAAAAATTAAAACTTGGCTTCCTTACTCAAGTAATTCATTATGGATATGCAATCTATATTATTTTGTAGCAGTTACTGAGAAATTTAACAACCAGTCTTTAAGTAATATTTGCCCATTTTAGCAAACACTCTTGCTGCAAAATTCAGTGACATTTTAATATTATTAATGTAAAAAATTGATAGCACAATGGAACAATATTGAAAAATCCCCAAGTTGATTGGACATTTCAAGCATCCTTTACCAGTAATTAAATAGATGATATGTATATACTACTTACTTCCTGGATCTAATGATATTTAAATTACAATTCTTTACTTTTGTTCTAAAATGCAATATAGAACATTTTATTTTAAAATACATATTAAATATTAATTTTAGAATTCCTAACAGGGAAATATCAAATAGTCAAGAAGAACCAAATGAAATATTCAATATCCTTAGCCACCAGGAAAATGAACATCATAGTGCCTCTGAGATTCCATCTCATACCTCTCAGATGACTAAGGTCAAAAACCCAAGGGTTGGGGATTTAGCTCAGTGGTAGAGCGCTTGCCTAGGAAGCGCAAGGCCCTGGGTTCGGTCCCCAGCTCCGAAAAAAAAAAAAAACAAAAAACCCAAGCAATAGCTCATGGTGGCAAGGATGTGGAGCAACAGAAATACTCCTCCATTGCTGGTGGTAGTGCAGACTTGTAAAATCTCTTTGGAAATCAATCGGGTGTTTTCTCTCAAAGTTCTCACAAATGCTCCAGTCTTCATAAAATCGAAGTATGTTTACAGATATGAGATGGAAAGTGAAGTCTAGAGTATCCCTTTACCAAGTCCTTTACGTTCTAGCTTCAAGTTTTGTGGGATAGTCTATCTAAAGAGAATAGGATAGAGAGTGATAGAGTAGTACTGGGCATACTCTTCTGGCCTCTATAGAGGGGATGTGTCTAGGTGATCACAGATACATGTGCACATATATGCATATCTTTACACACTATATTCACACCATTAAATTAATGAAGAAAAATAAGGTAGAGAATAATGGAGGAAAAACCCAACCATAACCTATAGCATGCACACATTTGCACATATGTACACATGTGCCTGTCTTTCCATGAGCATGCATACATACACACACATACACACACTGAATTATTTAAATTTTTAAATAGCCCACAGATACATGCATGTACTTAGCACAAGTAATCAGCAGTGAAGACAAGAAAAAGTCATTTGCCTAATTATTCCTCAAAACATACATTGTATTTAGCATTTGAAATTGTCACAATAATAAAAACTATGATAAGATATTTCCTACTATGTTCTTGGATGGCTGTTACCAAAAGCCTAAGGATAAATGTGTTCAGGAAGTGATGAAGATGGAAAGAGATCCTTATATATTGTTACTAGAAGCATACATTCAAAACGTATAATAAACACTTACATAGCTAAGGAATTAAAAGGTAAACTATCAAGAAAAATAACTACAAAAGTGTGTGCTGGAATTTCACAAAATATCATATATGCTTGACTGTATATCACATGAAGAAATCAATATCATTAATAAACAGGAATTTGGCTTTAGATGAAAGTAGAATATTGTTGAACATTTGCTGAATAATTTCTATTTTACATTCTGATAATTGCAAAAAATGATGGCAGGCAGAACAAGGAAGTGACTTGGGTTGGTGAAGTGAGAGGGACAAGAAAATGGGCAGGATCAGGTATGGGACAGGGAGACAGGAGAGATGCCCAGAGGGCCAGGAAAAGGAATGGAAATATGCAGCTGCCTGGGGTGTGTGGTTTGGGTTGGGGGATATAGGTTACCTCTAGAAAGTCCCAGAGGCCTGGGACGTGTGATGCTTTTGGGACTCAATGGGGGTAACCTTACCAGAAATGTCCATCTTTGGATAGATGGAACCTGAAGAGACTACCTCCAATATATAGACAGAACACCCCGGGAGCCTAGAGTCACCAACCAATCTTCTAAATTTTTCACCCAGAATTATCCTTTCTAAAAGAAATGCAGGAACAAAAATGGAACAGAGCCCAACTTGGAATCCATCCCATGGACAGGCAAACCCATGTAACAAACTGTGCTATTACTGATACTATCTTTTGCAGTCAGACAGGAACCTAGCATGGCTATCCTCAGAGAGGCTCTAGGAGTAGTTCGCAGGACAGATGCAGATACTTATACCCAAACATTGGACTGAGATCAGGGACACCATGGAAGGGTTAAGGGAATGATTGAAGGGAATTGACAGGGATGGTAATCACACAGGAAGACAAACAGTGTAAATTAACCCGGACTCCTGTGAGCTCCCAGACCTTAAGCCAGCCACCAAAGAGCACACACAGACTACTCTGAGGAGTCTGCCACATAGGTAGCAGAGGGTTGTCTTGTCTGGTCTTGGTGGGAGAGGTTGACTATTTCTGTACAGATGTGATGCCCAGGGAAGAGGGATATCCAGGGCAGAGACATCCTCTCAGAGATGAAGGGGAGGTGCATAAGGTGGGAACTCTGAAAAGGGGCATCATTTGAGACATAAATAAATGAAATAATTAGTTTTAATTTTTAAAAAAGATTAACATACAACGACATTAATAAAAACCAAAAATTAGTTTGGAGGTTAGCTTCTTGAGTTCCTTATATATTTTGGATATTAGTCCTCTTTCAGATGTGGGGTTAGTGAATAATTTTTCCCAATCTATAGGTTGATGATTTGTCCAATTAACTATGAACTTTGCCTTACAGAAGCTTTTCAGTTTCATGAGGTCCCATGCATCAATTCTTGATCTTAGAGCCTGAGCCATTGGAGTTCTGTTTAGGAAATCCCCCTCTAACCTTGACAATGAGTTTGAGACTCTTTCACAATTTCACTTCTTTTTTATTCCTTTTTATTTTATTTGGATATTTTAATTTACATTTCAAATGTTATTCCCTTTTCTGGTTTCCCATTCATAAGCACTCTATCCCATCTCCTCCTCTTCTTCTTCTATGAGATTGTAACCCCACCCAAACATCCATACCTCCCCAACTATACACACTGATGTTCACCTACACTGGGGTTTCAAGCCTTGGCCAAACCAAGGGCTTCTCCTCCCTTTGGTGCCCAAAAAGGCCATCCTCTGCTACATATGCAGCTGCAGACGTGATTCTGTCCATCCGTACTCTTTGGATGGAGGTTTAGTTCCTGGGAGCTCTGGATGGTTGGTATGGATGTTCTTCTGTGGTTGTAACCTTTTCAGATCTTCAATCCTTTCTCTAACTCCACCAGTGGGGACTTGATTCTCAGTTCAATGGTTGGCTGCAAGAATGTGCCTATGTATTTGTCATGTTCTGGCAGAGCCACTCCAGAAACAGCTATTTCAGGCACCTGTCAGTATGAACTGCTTCGCATCAGCAATATTGGCTTGGTTTGGTGACTGTATGTGTACTTATGTGTACTGGCTGGATCACAAACTGGGGCAGACTCTGATTTCCTTCAGTCTCTGCTCCGAACTTTGTCTTCATATCTCCTTCTATGAATATTTTCCCACTTCTTAGGAGGCCTGAATCATCCACACTTTGCTCATCCTTCTTCTTGAGCTTCATGTTCTCTGCATGAACATTGCATCATGGGTATTCCAAGCTTTTGGGCTAATATCCATTTATCAGTGAGTGCATACCATGTGTTTCTTTTTGTGATTGGGTTACCTCACTCAGGATTATATACACTAGTTAGATCCATTTGCCTATGAATTTCATGAAATCATTGTTTTTGAAAACTCCATTGTATAAATGTACATTTCTGCGTCCATTCATCTGATGAAGAACATCTGGGTTCTTTCCAGCTTCTGGCTATTAAAAATAAGGCTTCTGTAAATATAGAAGAGCATATTTCCTTGTTATATGTTAGAGCATATTTTGGATATATGCCCAGGAGTGGTATAGATGGCTCCCCAGGTATTACTATGCCCAATTTTCAGAGGAAACTTGAGATTGTTTTCCAGAGTGGTTGTAACAGCTTGTAATCTCACCAACAGTGGAGGAGTATTTCTCTCTCTGCATCCTCCCCAGTATCTGTTGTCACCTGGGGTTTTGATCTTAGCCATTCTGACTGGCATGAGGTGGAATCTCATGGTTGTTTTGATTTGCATTTCCCTGATGACTAAGGACGTTGAACATTTCTGTAGGTGCTTCTCAAACATTCAGTATTCTACAGCTGAGATTTTTTTATTTATCTCTGTACCCAATTTTTAATAGGGTTATTTGATGCTCTGGAGTCTAACTTATTCTATTCTTAGTGTATTTTGACTATTAGCCCTCTATGGGATACAGGATTGGTAAAGAGCTTTTCCCAATCTGTTGGTTGCCATTTTGTCCAAATGACAGTGTCCTTTGCCTTACAGAAGCTTTGCAATTATATAAGGACTCATTTGTCAATTCTGGATCTTGGAGCATAAGCCATTGGTGTTCTGTTTAAGAAATTTTCCTCAGTGCTCATAAGTTTGAGACACTCCTCACTTTTTCTTCTATTAGTTGGCGTGTATCTGATTTAATGTTGAGGTACTTGATCCACTTGAACTTGAACTTTTTACAGGGCAATAAGAATGGGTCCATTTGCATTCTTCTACATGCTGACCTCCAGTTGAACCAGCACCATTTGTTGAAAATGCTATCTTTTTTTCACTGGATGGTTTTAGCTCATTTGTCAAAGCTCAAGTGACCATAGGTGTGTGGGATCATTTCTGGGAATTCTATTCCATCTATCTACTTGCCTTTCTATATACCAAATACCATACAGTTATTTAATCATTATTGCTCTGTAATACTGCTTGGGGTCAGGGCTGGTGATTACCCCAGAAGTTCTTTTATGGTTGAGGAAAGTTTTCACTATCCTGGGTTTTTGTTATTCCAAATGAATTGGCAAATTGTTCTTTCTAACTTTATGAAGAATTGAGTTGGAAATTTGATAGGGATTGCATTGAATCTGTAGATGTTTTGGCAAACTGGTATTTTTACAATAACAATCCTACCAATCCATGAGCATGGAAGTTCTTTCCATCTTCTAAGGAAGTCTTCAAATTCTTCAGAGACTTGAAGTTCTTGTCATACAAATCATTCACTTCCTTGGTTAGAGTCACACTGACATACTTTATATTATTTTTTGACTATTGTGAAGGGTGTTGTTTCTCTAATTTCTGTCTCAGCCTGTTTTTCCTTTGAGTAGAGGAATTACTGATTTGCTTGAGTTAATTTTATATTCAGCCACATTGCTGAGTTGGTTTAGAAGTTTAGAAGTGCTCTCTTGGAATTTTTTAGGGTCACCTAATCATACTGCAAATAGTAATGTTTTGACTTGTTTCTTTCCAATTTGTATCCTTTTGACCTCCAGACCATCTGATTGGTCTGGCTAGACCTTCGAGTACTATATTGAATAGGTAGGGAGAGACTGAGTAGCCTTGTCTAGTCCCTGATTTTACTGGGATTGCTTCAAGATTCTTTCCATTTATTTTGGTGTTGGCTACTGGTTTGCTGTATATTGCTTTTACCACATTTAGGTATGGACCTCGAATTCTTGATCTTTCCAAGACGTTTAACACAAAGGGGTGTTGGATTTTGTCAAATGCTTTGTCAACATCTAATGAGATGATAATGTGTTTTCCCCCTTTTGAGTTTGTTTACATAGTGGTGAAAATTTATGAATTTCTGTTTATTGAACCTCCCTGCATCCCGGGGATGAGGCCTACTTGGTCATGATGGATGATCTTTTTGATGTGTTCTTTGATTTGTTTTGGGAGAATTTAATTGAGCATTTTTGCATCAATATCCATGAGGGATATTGGTCAGAATTTATCTTTTTTTGTTGAGTCTTTGTGTTGTTTAAGTATAAGCATAATAGTTGCTTCATAGCAGGAATTGGGTTAGTGTTCCTTCTGTTTCTATTTTGTAAAATAGATTGGATAGTATTGGTATTAGGTCTTCTATGAAGGTCTGATAGAATTCTGCAGTAAACACATCTGGTCCTGGGGTTTTTTTTAATAATTACTTCTCTTTAGGAGTTATGGAACTTTTTGGTGGTTTATCTGATCCTGATTTAACTTGGCTCCCAGTACCTGTCTAGGAAATTTTCCATTTCTTCCTGATTTTCCAGATGGGTTGAATATGGGCCTTTATAGTAGGATGTGATTTTTTTTTAATTTCCCCAGATTCTATTGTTGTTTCCCTTTTCATTTCTGATTTTGTTAATTTGGATACACTCTCTGTGAACTCTGGTTAGTCTGGCTAAGTGTTTATCTATCTTGTTGATTTTTTTCAAAGAACCAACTTCTAGTCTTGTTGATTCTTTTTTTTTTTCCAATCTTTATTAACTTGGGTATTTCTTATTTACATTTCTATTGTAATTCCCTTTCCCGGGTTCCTGGCCAATATCCTCCTAAACCCTCCCCCTCTCCTTCTCTATGGGTGTTCCCCTCCCCATCCTCCCCCAATTACTGCCTCACCCCAACAATCACATTCACTGGGGGTTCAGTCTTGGCAGGAACAAGAGCTTCCCCTTCGACTGGTACTCTTACTAGGCTATTCAATGCTACTTATGAGGTTGGAGCCCAGGGTCAGTCCATGTATAGTCTTTGGATAGTGGCTTAGTCCCTGAAAGGTCTGGTTGGTTGGCAATGTTGTTCATATAGGGTCGCAAGCCCCTTCAAGCTCTTTCAGTCCTTTCTCTGATTCCTTCAACAGGGGTCCCTTTCTCAGTTCAGTGGTTTAATGATGGCATTCACCTCTGTATTTGCTGTAGGAGAGATCTACATCCAGTTCCTGTCAGCCTGCACTTCTTTGGTTCATCCATCTTATCTAGTTTGGTGGCTATATATGTATGGGCCACATGTGGGGCAGGCTCTGAATGGGTGTTCCTTCTGCCTCTGTTCTAAACTTTGCCTCCCTATCCCCTCCCAATGGTATTCTTGTTCTCCTTTTAAAGAAGGAGTGAAGAATTGGGATTTTGGTCATCCTTCTTGAGTTTCATGTGTTCTGTGCATCTAGGGTAATTTGAGCATTTGGACTAATATCCACTTATCAATGTGTGTTTTTCTGTGATTGGGTTACCTCAATCAGGATGATATTTTCCAGTTCCATCCATTTGCCTACGAATTTCATAAAGTCATTGTTTTTGATAGCTGAGTAATATTCCATTGTGTAGATGTACCACATTTTCCGTATCCATTCCTCTGATGAAGGGGATCTGGGTTCTTTCCAGCTTCTGGCTACTATAAATAAGGCTGCTATGAACATAGTAGAGCACGTGTCTTTGTTATTATGTTGGGGCATCTTTTGGGTATATGCCCAAGAGAGGTATAAGCTGGGTCCTCAGGTAGTTCAATGTCCAATTTTCTGAGGAACCTCCAGACTGATTTCCAGAATGGTTGTACCAGTCTGAAATCCCACCAACAATGGAGGAGTGTTCCTCTTTCTCCACAGCCTCGCCAGCATTTGCTGTCATCTGAGTTTTTGATCTTAGCCATTCTCACTGGTGTGAGGTGAAATCTCAGTGTTGTTTTGATTTGCATTTCCCTTATGACTAAAGATGTTGAACATTTCTTTAGGTGTTTCTCAACCATTCGGCATTCCTCAGCTGTGAATTCTTTGTTTAGCTCTGAACCCCATTTTTAATAGGGTTATTTGTCTCCCTGCAGTCTAACTTCTTGAGTTCTTTGTATATTTTGGATATGAGCCCTCTATCAGTTGTAGGATTGGTAAAGATCTTTTCCTAATTTGTTGGTTGCTGTTTTGTCCTAACAACTGTGTCCTTTGCCTTACCGAAGCTTTGCAGTTTTTTGAGATCCCATTTGTCGATTCTTGATCTTAGAGCATAAACCATTGGTGTATTGTTCAGGAAATTTTCTCCAGTGCCCATGTGTTCGAGATGCTTCCCCACTTTTCTTCTATTGAGTGTATCTAGTTCAATTCAGAGGTCCTTGATCCACTTGGACTTAAGCTTTGTACAGGGTGATAAGCATGGATTGATCTGCATTCTTCTACATGCTGACCTTCAGGTGAACCAGCACCATTTGCTGAAAATGCTATCTTTTTTCCATTGGATGATTTTGGCTCCTTTGTCAAAAATCAATGAGCATAGGTGTGTGGGTTCATTTCTGGGCCTCCAATTCTTTTCCACTGGTCTACCTGTCTGGTATTGATATCACTATAACAATACCATTCAGTTTTTATCACTATTGCTCTGTAATACTGCTTGAGTTCAGGGATAGTGATTCCCCTGGAAGTCGTTTTATTGTTGAGGATAGTTTTAGCTATCCTGAGTATTTTGTTCTTCCAGAAGAATTTGCAAATTTTTCTGTCTAACTCTCTGAAGAATTGGATTGGTATTTTGATGGGGATTGCATTGAATCTGTAGATCACTTTTGGTAAAATGGCCATTTTTACTATATTAATCCTGCCAATCCATGAGCATGGAAGATCTTTCCATCTTCTGAGGTCTTCTTCAATTTCTTTCTTCAAAGGCTTGAAGTTCTTATCATACAGATCTTTCATTTGCTTGGAAAAAGTCACACCGAGGTATTTTATATTATTTGGGACTATTATGAAAGGTGTCATTTCCCTAATTTCTTTCTCGGCTTGTTTCTCTAATGTGTAGAGGAAGGCTACTGATTTATTTGAGTTAATTTTATCCCCAGTCACTTTTCTGAAGGTGTTTATCAGGTTCCGTAGTTCCCTGGTGGAACTTTTGGGATCACTTAAGTATACTCTTATTGTTGATTCTTTGTATTTTTCTTTTTGTCTCTACTTAGCACTGCTTTCATTGTGCCCC
The DNA here is from genome assembly GCF_021556685.1 of Rattus norvegicus. Lineage (NCBI taxonomy): Eukaryota > Metazoa > Chordata > Mammalia > Rodentia > Muridae > Rattus > Rattus norvegicus. Next base: position 11,935,378 of record NC_141535.1, read on the forward strand.
AAAAGTTTTGGTATATTTTGCCTTCTTTTTCATTAATTTCTAAGAAGTTTTTAATTTCTTTCTTTATTTCTTCCTAGACCAAGTTATAACTGAGTTCAACTCCCATTCATGTGGTGGCTTTCTGTATTTTTTTTTTTTTTTTTGTCTTTATTGAAGGTCCGGTTTAGTCCATGGTGATCTAATAGGATTCATGGGATTATTTCAATGTTTTATCTCTTGAAGCCTGTTTTGTGACTGATATATCATCAATTTTCAAGAAGGTACCATGAGGTGCTGAAGAAAGATATATTCTTTTGTTTTAGGATGAAATGTTCTTTAGATATCTGTTAAGTATATTTGGTTCATAACTTGTTATTTCACTGTTCAGTTTCTATTTTCATGATCTGTCTATTGCTGAGAGGGTGTTGATGTCTCCCACTATTATTATGTGAGGTACAACGTGTGCTTTGAGCTTTGGTAAGTTTTCTTTAGTGAATGTAGTTTTCGTTGCATTTCGAGCATAGATATTCTGTTTGAAATTTCATCTTGGTGGATTTTTTTTCTTTAATGAGTATGAAGTGTCTTTCTTTATTTTTTGACAACTTTTGGTTGAAAGTGGATTTTATTTGATATTATGGTGTCTACTACAGCTTATTTCTTGGTACCATTTGCCTGAAAAAATTTATTCAGTCTTTTCCTCTGAGGCAGTGCTGTCTTTGTCGCTGAGGTGTGTTTCCTGTATGCAGCAAAAAACTGGGTCCTCTTTATGTGTCCAGTCTATATCTTTTTATTGGGGAATTAGTCCACTGCTAAGATTTATTAAGAAGTTATGATTGGGGTTAGGGATTTAGCTCAGTGGTAGAGCGCTTGCCTAGCAAGCGGAGGCCCTGGGTTCGGTCCCCAGCTCCGAAAAAAAAAAAAAAAAGAAGTTATGATTGTTGTTTTCTGTGATTTTTGTTGCTAGAGGTGGGATTATGTTTGTGTGGCTCTCTTCTTTGCTCTTTTTTTTCTTTTCTTTCTTTTTTTTTTTTGGAGGAAGATTACTTTTTTGCTCTTTGTAGCATATAGTTTCCCTCCTTGTGTTGGAATTTTCCATCTATTATCCTATGTAAGTCTGAATTTGTGGAAAGGTAGTGTGTACATTTGGTTTTTTTATGTAATAGCTTGGTTTCTCCTCTGTGTTAATTGAAAGTTTTGCTGGATCTAGTAGCCTGGGCTGGCATTTTTGTTCTCTTACGGTCTTGACATCTGCCTAGGATCTCCTGGCTTTCATAGTCTCTAGAAAGAAGACTGATATAATTCTGATAAAACTGCATTTACGTGTTACTTGTCCTTTTCCCTTACTGATTTTAATATTCTATCTTTATTCTGTGCATTTGGTGTTTTGACTATTATATGACAGGAGGAATTTCTCTTCTTGTCCAATCTACTTGCAGTTCTGTAGTCATCTTGTATGTTTATGGTCATCTCTTTCTTTAGGTTAGGGAAGTTTTCTTCTATATTTTATTGAATATATTTACTGGCCCTTTAAGTTGGGAGTCTTTGTTCTCTTCTATACCTATTATTTTTAGGTTCGATCTTTTCATTGTATCCTGGATTTCCTGGATGGTTTGTGCCAGGAGCTTTTTGTGTTTTACATTTTCTTTGACAGATGTGTCAATGTTTTCTCTGGTATTGTCTGCTCCTGAGATTCTCTCTTCTATCTCCTGTATTCTGTTGGTGATGCTTGCATCTATGACTTCTGATCTCTTTGCTAGGTTTTCTATCTCTAGGGTTGTTTTCCTTTGTGATTTCTTTATTTTTTCTATTTCCCTTTTTAGATCCTGGATGGTTATGTTCATTTCCTTCACCTGTTTGTTTATGCTCTCATGTAATTCTTCAAGGGATTTTATGTTTCCTCTTTAAGGGCTTCTACTTGTTTACCTGTGTTGTCCCATATTTGTTTAAAGGAGTTATTTATGTCCTTCTTAAAGTCTTCTATTATGGTATGTGATTTTAAATCCTATTCTTGTCTTTCTGGTGTGTTGGGATATCTAGTATTTTTTGGTGGGAGAACTGGGTTCTGATGATGCCAAGTAGTCTTGTTTCTTTTGCTTTGGTTCCTGTGCTTGCTTCTCCCCATATGGTTATCTCTTTTGTTAGCTGGTCTTGCTGTCTCTGACTGTGGCTTGACTGTCCTGTAAGCTTGTGTGTCAGCACTATTCGAGTCTGGCTTTCTCCAGATGTCTGATTACAGAGAGCTGTGTCACAGGGTCAGGTCCAGGCACAGGCAGAAATCAGCAGGATCCTGTCCCAGATTGCTCCTGGGTTTCTGTGTCCTAGGGCTCCAGGTATATCCCTATGAACAGAATTAGTGGTCTTCCCTCTGCTCTCAGGTGTATCAGTGCTCCTGGAGACTATCTTCCAAATCCAGGCCCAGGCAGAAACCAGAACATTCCTGTCCCTGATGCGCCTAGGTTCTTGTCCCAAGGGCTCCAGACAGGATCTTCTTGGCTAGCAATCTGAGCATAATTTGTGGTCTCTCCTGAATTGTTTGCACTTCTGAGAGTCCAGCTTTCTTCCCTAATGGGATCTGGGTACAAAATGCTGTGGGACCAGGTCATTTCCAGGCAAAGGCAGAAACTGGAAGAATCCTGTCCCAGTATACTCCTAGGTTCCTATTTCCACAGAGTTCCAACCAGGTTCCTCTTGGGCCTGGAATGTGAGAAGAAGTGGTGGTCTCCCCTGAACTCCCAGAATTGTCTATACAATTGTCTTCTGAGAGTTCAGCTCTCTCCCTCATGGCATCTGGGTACAGAGAGCTGTGGGACCAGGTCAGCTCTGGGCACAGATGGAAACCACCCCATTTTTACCTCTATTAAATTCATGTCTCTGATTGTATGTTGAGTTCCTTGATCCACTTTGTTCAAGGTGACAAAATGGATCTATTTTCATTTATCTATGTACCAACTGCCAGTTAGATCAGCTTCCATTGTATATATTTTGTGCCTTTGTCAAAGGTCAAGTGAGTTTTATTACTGGGTCTTCAATTCTGTTCCATTGATCATTCTGTCTATCTCAGTAGCAATACCACACAGTTTATTTATCACTACTGCTCTGTAGTATAGGTTGAGGTCAAGGGAATTGATTCCCCCAGAAGTTCTTTTATTGTTAACAAGTGTTTTCACTATTCTTGTTTTTTGTTTGTTTGTTTTGTTTTGTTTTTTTGTTTTTCCATATAAAATTGAGAATTACTCTTTCCTTGTCTTTGAAGAATTGTGTTGGAATTTGAATGGGGATTGCTTCGAATATATAGATTGCTTCTGGTAGAATGACTGCTTTACTGTTAATCCTTCCAATCCGTGAATATGTGAGATCTTTCTATTTTCTGAGGTCTTCTTGATTTCTTTCAAAAGAAATAAAGAGTTCACTTTATGTCCTTCGTTTGGTTAGAGTTAACCCAAGGGTGTTGCTTCCCTAATTTCTTTTTCACCCTGTTATCATTTGTATAAAAGAAGGCTACTAATTCTTTTGAGTTAAGTTTATATCCAGTCACTTTACTGAAGTTGTCTATCAGCAGTAGAAATTCTCTGGTAGAAATTTTGGGGTTGCTTATGAATACCATCCTATCATCTGCAAATAATAATACCTTGATTTCTTATTTGCCAATTTGTCTTCCCTTGATCTCCTTTTGTTTCCATATTTCTCTAGCATGAACTTCAATTTCTATATTGAATAGATATGGGCAGACTGGGTATTCTTGACTCAGGGGATTTTAGTGTGATTACTTCAAGTATCTCTCCATTTATTTGGTATTGGCTGTTGCTTCATTATATAGTGCTTTATTATTAGTAGGCATGTGCCTTGAATTTCTTATCTCTCTAATACTTTTAAAATGAAGGGGTGTCATATTTTGTCAAATGATTTTTTCACCATTTAATGTGATCATGTATTTTTCTTTTATTAGAGATTGTTGATATAGTGAATTATACTAAGAAGCTAATCTCCAAAAAAAAAAAAAAATCAAACAAGCCAATCATAAAAAGACTATAGAACTAAACAGAAAATTCATAGTAGTAGAATCTTGAATGGCTGTGAAGCAAGTCATCAGGCAAATGCAATGCAATTCGACACTTAGATTCCACCTTACACCAATCAAAATGGTCATGATCAAAAACTCAAGTGACAGTTGGAAAGAATGTGGAGAAAGAGAAATACTCCTTCGTGCTGATGGGATGGCAGACTGTTACAACCACTCTGCAAATCGGTCTGGATGTATCTCAGGAAATTGGAAATATATCTACCTGAAGACCCAGTTATATTACTCTTCGGTATATACCCAAATGATGCCCCACCATGCCACGTTTCACTATGTTCATAGCAGACATATTTGTCTTAGACAGAATCTGGAAACAAGATGTCCCACAGCAGAAGAATGGATACAGAAATGTGGTTCATTTACAGAATGGAATACTAAAAATATCCTCAACAATAAAAGGACTTCAGGGGGAATCACTATCCCTGAACTCAAGCAGTATTACACAGCAATAGTGATAAAAACTGCATGGTATTGGTACAGAGACAGACAGATAGACAAATGGAACAGAATTAAAGACCCAGAAATGAACCCACACACCTATGGGCACTTGATTTTTGACAAAGGAGCCAAAACCATCAAATGGAAAAAAGATAGCATTTTCAGCAAATGGTGCTGGTTCAACTGGAGGTCAACATGTAGAAGAATGCAGATCGATCCATGCTTATCACCCTGTACAAAGCTTAAGTCCAAGTGGATCAAGGACCTCCACATCAAACCAGACACACTCAAACTAATAGAAGAAAAACTAGGGAAGCATCTGGAACACATGGGCACTGGAAAAAATTTCCTAAACAAAACACCAATGGCTTACGCTCTAAGATCAAGAATCGACAAATGGGATCTCATAAAACGGCAAAGCTTCTGTAAGGCAAAGGACACTGTGGTTAGGACAAAACGGCAACCAACAGATTGGGAAAAGATCTTTACCAATCCTACAACAGATAGAGGCCTTATATCCAAAATATACAAAGAACTCAAGAAGTTAGACTGCAGGGAGACAAATAACCCTATTAAAAATGGGGTTCAGAGCTAAACAAAGAATTCACAGCTGAGGAGTGCCGAATGGCTGCGAAACACCTAAAGAAATGTTCAACATCTTTAGTCATAAGGGAACTGCAAATCAAAACAACCCTGAGATTTCACCTCACACCAGTGAGAATGGCTAAGATCAAAAACTCAGGTGACAGCAGATGCTGGTGAGGATGTGGAGAAAGAGGAACACTCCTCCATTGTTGGTGGGATTGCAGACTGGTACAACCATTCTGGAAATCAGTCTGGAGGTTCCTCAGAAAATTGGACATTGAACTGCCTGAGGATCCAGCTATACCTCTCTTGGGCATATACCCAAAAGATGCCCCAACATATAAAAAAGACACGTGCTCCACTATGTTCATCGCAGCCTTATTGATAATAGCCAGAAGCTGGAAAGAACCCAGATGCCCTTCAACAGAGGAATGGATACAGAATATGTGGTACATCTACACAATGGAATATTACTCAGCTATCAAAAACAATGACTTTATGAAATTCATAGGCAAATGGTTGGAACTGGAAAATATCATCCTGAGTGAGGTAACCCAATCACAGAAAAACACACATGGTATGCACTCATTGATAAGTGGCTATTAGCCCAAATGCTTGAATTACCCTAGATGCCTAGAACAAATGAAACTCAAGATGGATGATCAAAATGTGAATGCTTTACTCCTTCTTTAAAAGGGGAACAAGAATACCCTTGGCAGGGAAGAGAGAGGGAAAGATTAAAACAGACACAGAAGGAACACCCATTCAGAGCCTGCCCCACATGTGGCCCATACATATACAGCCATCCAATTAGACAAGATGGATGAAGCAAAGAAGTGGAGGCCGACAGGAGCCAGATGTAGATCTCTCCTGAGAGACACAGCCAGAATACAGCAAACACAGAGGTGAATGCCAGCAGCAAACCACTGAACTGAGAATAGGACCCCCGTTGAAGGAATCAGAGAAAGAACTGGAAGAGCTTGAAGGGGCTCAAGACCCCTTATGAACAACAATGCCAAGCAACTAGAGCTTCCAGGGACTAAGCCACTACCTAAAGACTATACATGGACTGACCCTGGACTCTGACCTCATAGGTAGCAATGAATATCCTAGTAAAAGCACCAGTGGAAGGGGAAGCCCTGCGTCCTGTTAAGACTGAACCCCCAGTGAACTAGATTGTTGGGGGGAGGGCGGCAATGGGGGGAGGATGCGGAGGGGAACACTGATAAGAAAGTGGAGGGGGAAGGGGGATGTCTGCCTGGAAACTGGGAAAGGGAATAACACTCGAAATGCATATAAGAAATACTCAAGTTAATAAAAAAAATAATAATCATATGATAAAGATAAAAAAAGAATTATGATATCATGAGTTTTGCAGATCGATAGAATTAGAAAATATCATCCCAAGTTAAGTAACTCATTCCCAAAGGACATAGATGGCATGTACTAACTAATAAGTTTATCATAGCCAAAAAAAGTACAGGATACTCAGGATACAATCCACAGAACTCAAGAAGGTTAACAAGCCGACGGGCCCAAGTTAGGATGCTTCAATCACACCTGGGAGGGAGAAGAAAGCAATTGCAGGGGCAGAAGGAGGGATGAATCTGGGTTGGAGAGCAAACTGGTAAGAGAAAGGGAAAAGATGATTAGGTATTGTGGGGGGAATAGGAGTGAAGCCCTGAGGGCCAGCAGAAGAATGGAAATAGACAACTTCAGGAGATAGGAGGCAAGGGTTCCTCTAGAATGTACCAGGGAATTGGGAGGTGAGAGATGCTCTGGTCTCAAAGGGAGGGACCTTAGATGAAATGCCCAACAGTGGGGAAAGGAAACTTGTAGAGTCCACCTCCAGGAGAAAGACAGGATATCCAGCAGAGGAATTGGGTTGCCATCCCACAGTCAAAAACTCTGACCCATAATTGTTCTTGTCTAAAAGAACTACAAGGACAAAAATGGAAAAGAGACTGAGAGAAAAGAGGTTCAGTGACTGGCCCAAATTCAGATCCAGTTCAAGGGGAGGCTCTAAAGCCTGATGCTATTACTGCTGCTACAGTGTGGTTACAGACAAGAGTCTAGCATTGCTTTCCTCTGAGAGACCCAACAAGGAGCTGCAAGACTCAGATGCAGATACTATAACCCAACCAATGGAAACTGGGGACCCCTGTGGTTGAATTAGGGAAAGGCTGGAAGAATCTGAGGAAGAGTATGACCCCATATGAAGACAAGTACTCTCAATTAACCTGAGGTCTCTAAGACACTGAGCCAACAACCATGCAGAAAACAGTAGCTAATAAGATACCCTTAACACATATATACATCAGAGGAAAGCCTGGTCTGGCCTCAGCGAGAGAAGAGGAAAGTAACCCTTGAGAGACTTAAAGCACTAGCGAATGGGGAGGTATGGTGGAGTTGAGGTGGTTGGGGATATCCTCATAGAGACAGGTGAACAGGAAAGGGGTGAGAAATAGTCAGAAGGCAGACTGGGAGGGACATAATGACTGGACTGTAGAAAAAAACTAAATAATAATAATAATAATATAAATAACAATAACAAATAATATCCTCCAAACCCAAAAATTTATATGCTAGAGACTTATTTAAGGGATATAAAAATGTATCTGTAGCATCTACTTAGTGTTTATAATTTTTTTATTTTAACTTTTCAACTAGAAACCCTATGTATAGTCTCACCTGGCAACAAACTCGAAGTCTTGATCTCCTGAGTAACAGACTTACAAACAAATTGTTTCTCACTGAACCCTTTTAACCGCACTGTTAAATCATCTTTACTGATGAAAGCTAAACCCTCAGGAATATAGCTGTTAAGAGGAAAATGGGCAAAATATTGCAATATCGACACAGCAATGGTGTTATTTAATAATAATAAAAAACTACTGATATTTTCTAAAATTTAAATGAATTTAATACATATTGAGCAAAGCAAGTCAGATAAAATACTACTGTGTTTACGATAAAATTTTGAGTTAAATACTAATAGTAATTGAATATTTTAACTACACATAGCAGTTACAATATTTCTTCATTTTCCCAATCCTTTTGTTATGCAATATGTTATACTGAATCATTTTATAGTTTTTAGGCAAGACATTGTTTGTTAATCAAAGGAGTTTTGTCCTTTAATCTCCAAACCACAAGGAATACAAATTCTCTCTTTCTATGGCTAAAGCTTGTTTTTACATAGCAAGAAAACAGAAGCAACATCAACATACTCACACACACACCTACACACACACACACACACACACACACACACACACACACACAGAGAGAGAGAGAGAGAGAGAGAGAGAGAGAGAGAGAGAGAGAGAGAGAGAGATGGATGCACACAGGACCTCAAACAAACTTGTGCTATATGGAAATACTACTAGGTAAAAATGGCTAGTAGTCTTAATTATATTTGTATATGTTAATTTTGATGTATTTGAATATAGAGCTGATAAATGTCTGCACTTATTTTGTAAAGTTGACATATGAGATGGCAATTTCACTCCAGAATGAAAACCTCACCTCTTTCTGAAGAATTCTGTAGGATGTCATACAGGTGAGGGTGGGTACAGGATAGAATAAGGCCTGTCATTGGACGAGAAGGATGGGCCAGAGAAAAAGTTTGAGGGAAGAGAAGGAGACTGGAATTGAGGGAGACTGGGAGAGGAAGCTGCAGAGAGGACATGGAAGCTAAAATTAAGATTCACTCTGTGGCTTCAGAGAGGGGGATACACCTGGGAAACCAGAAGAGACTGCACTCTGTGCACATCCAGATGCCAGAGGAAAACACCAAATGCCATCTGGAACCCTGGTGCACTGAGGCTCCCGGAAAGAGCGGCACAGATCTTCCCGGTTGCTGCCACAGCGGAGAGGACTTAGGCAGTACCCCACGAGCAAACTTGAGCCTTGGAACCGCAGGTAGGACCAACTTTTCCCCTGCAAGAAACCTGCCTGGTGAACTCAGGACACACAGAGGCAAAATTCCTCTAGGACCGGGCACTTCCCGTGTTTACCAGAAGCCCCACACCCGCAGATCCCGGCCCGCAGCAGCTCTCTGCTCCCAAACCCCGTGGGAGAGAGACCTCACCGCCTGATCAGGTGGGCACTCCTGAGGCTGCAGAGCGGAAGAGACCACCAACACTGCCCACCCCTGCCCACATCCCTGGCCCAAGAGGCAACTGTATAAGGCCTCTGGGTTCCCGTAGGGGAGGGCCCAGGAGTGGCAGGACCCCTGCGCCTGAGACACCGCTGGAACCTGAAGGAAACAGACCGGATAAACAGTTCTCTGTGCCCAAATCCCGTGGGAGGGAGAGCTGAACCTTCAGAGAGGCAGACACGCATGGGAGGCCAGAAGAGACTACACTCTGTGCACATCCAGATGCCAGAGGAAAACACCAAGCGTCATCTGGAACCCTGGTGCACGGAGGCTCCCGGAAAGAGCAGCGCAGATCTTCCCGGTTGCTGCCGCTGCGGAGAGGACTTAGGCAGTACCCCACGAGCAAACTGGAGCCTTGGAACCACAGGTAGGACCAACTTTTCCCCTGCAAGAAACCTGCCTGGTGAACTCAACACACAGGCCCACAGGAACAGCTGAAGACCTGTAGAGAGGAAAAACTACACGCCCGAAAGCAGAACACTCTGTCCCCATAACTGGCTGAAAGAAAACAGGAAAACAGGTCTACAGCACTCCTGACACACAGGCTTATAGGACAGTCTAGCCACGGTCAGAAATAGCAGAACAAAGTAACACTAGAGATAATCTGATGGCAAGAGGCAAGCGCAGGAACCCAAGCAACAGAAACCAAGACTACATGGCATCAGTGGAGCCCAATTCTCCCACCAAAGCAAACACGGAATATCCAAACACACCAGAAAAGCAAGATCTAGTTTCAAAATCATATTTGATCATGATGCTGGAGGACTTCAAGAAAGACATAAAGAACTTCCTTAGAGAACAAGTACAAGCCTACAGAGAGGAATCGCAAAAATCCCTGAAAGAATTCCAGGAAAACACAATCAAACAGTTGAAGGAATTAAAAATGGAAATAGAAGCAATCAAGAAAGAACACATGGAAACAACCCTGGACATAGAAAATCAAAAGAAAAGACAAGGAGCTGTAGATACAAGCTTCACCAACAGAATACAAGAGATGGAAGAGAGAATCTCAGGAGCAGAAGATTCCATAGAAATCATTGACTCAACTGTCAAAGATAATGTAAAGCAGAAAAAGCTACTGGTCCAAAACATACAGGAAATCCAGGACTCAATGAGAAGATCAAACCTAAGGATAATAGGTATAGAAGAGAGTGAAGACTCCCAGCTCAAAGGACCAGTAAATATCTTCAACAAAATCATAGAAGAAAACTTCCCTAACCTAAAAATAGAGATACCCATAGGCATACAAGAAGCCTACAGAACTCCAAATAGATTGGACCAGAATAGAAACACCTCCCGTCACATAATTGTCAAAACATCAAACGCACAAAATAAAGAAAGAATATTAAAAGCAGTAAGGGAAAAAGGTCAAGTAACATATAAAGGCAGACCTATCAGAATCACACCAGACTTCTCGCCAGAAACTATGAAGGCCAGAAGATCCTGGACTGATGTCATACAGACCCTAAGAGAACACAAATGCCAGCCCAGGTTACTGTATCCTGCAAAACTCTCAATTAACATAGATGGAGAAACCAAGATATTCCATGACAAAACCAAATTTACACAATATCTTTCTACAAATCCAGCACTACAAAGGATAATAAAGGGCAAAGCCCAACATAAGGAGGCAAGCTATACCCTAGAAGAAGCAAGAAACTAATCATCTTGGCAACAAAACGAAGAGAAGAAAAGCACACAAACATAACCTCACATCCAAATATGAATATAACAGGAAGCAATAATCACTATTCCTTAATATCTCTCAACATCAATGGCCTCAACTCCCCAATAAAAAGACATAGATTAACAAACTGGATACGCAATGAGGACCCTGCATTCTGCTGCCTACAAGAAACACACCTCAGAGACAAAGACAGACACTACCTCAGAGTGAAAGGCTGGAAAACAACTTTCCAAGCAAATGGTCGGAAGAAGCAAGCTGGAGTAGCCATTCTAATATCAAATAAAATCAATTTTCAATTAAAAGTCATCAAAAAAGATAAGGAAGGACACTTCATATTCATCAAAGGAAAAATCCACCAAGATGAACTCTCAATCCTCATCTTCGGTTGGTTTATATACAAGTGTGCAATTTCTAGGCTTGAAAGTAAAATGATTCTATCTGGTGCTGGATAGAGGAGCCTTATTTTTTATTATGGCAGCTTGCTATTTTTGTAACATGGTGATTTGGTTGAACACAATAAAGTACAGTAGTAACTGAAAAAAAAAGATTCACTCTGCGTATTTACAGGTTGTTATGAATATTCTTAAGGGATAGATGTGTATAGGGCTTTGTAGGTTTAGTTGGGCAATTACATTTTATCAGATATAATTGTCTGATACAATTATCAGAGGTTATTGTGTTGTATGTTCTTTCTTTTGGTGAATTAAGTTTAAGAGAGTGTGTGGTGGATGGGACTATGCCACCACAAAATTGAGATGTATAGTTCTAGTATGGTGACAGCCTGCCTTGGGGACTGGATGGGTAGAGAGATTTTTGCCAGTCTCAGAGAGAGGTCATTGGCAGTGTGATATGGGATGGAGCAAAGTGGGTGAGAGGCTTTGCTGACTGGGATTAAGATATCTACCAGATATCATAGGGCACTGTGGTGCCAGACCAAGTAGGGGTAAAAGACAGCCCTTTATTTTTTTATAATAATAAAACAACAGAATTTATTCCCTTGGACTTTTCTCAATTAAATGAACATAGTTTTGACAAAAACTTATGCTCTTATGTATTTTTCACTCCCTCCAAACACTGCAAACAAAATCTCTACTACATATTCATTAACACAAAGATTTAAGATAGTTCATGAATGTCGTGAAAATACAGATCATTTAACTATTTGAGAAGGCTTGTGACCATCTCAAGCTGCAAGCTTGGGTTTTGAGACATCTCCATAAGGAGTAACTACATATACAAGTGCAACTCTCTACAAGTTATCGGGTCATGATTTGCCTGAAAAAAAAACAAGAGATGAAATTATTTTTATGCATAAACATATCAACATCATCTGCAGGAATTTCACATGTACAATTTGAGACATTTTGGTTTATATGTGTTTATGTGTTAGTTTGCTTGAGACAGGCTCTTATTACAAAGCACTGCTTATAGTTTTATTTTTTATTTGAAAAATTATGAAACAATGCCACAGAGGTATATATAAAACAGATGGCACACAGTGATTTTATTTCCCTAACATTCTCAATGTAATTCATGTGGCTCATAAGCAGTAAATATATTGTGCAATGTACTAGATCTCATCTAGTCATTGCCTCCACAACACACGCTTTCCTGAAATCTCATACTTTTTTTCTGTTGCTCCACTAAAACAAGGGAAGGCAGAATTCCTACTGTTCAAAGAGACTTCCCTAAGTTAGGGCATTCCACATTTAGAAGAGAAATATTACAGCACATAAAAATAAAATACAAAATAAATTCACAATTATGGTCCAACTAAATACTTTTGCAGTGCAGGTGTTAAATGAACTCATTACAAAATGTAAAATACTATTACTTCCAGTAATAATACAATTTCTATACATACTGAGATTTAAAAATTCAGAATTCTACAGTGACTACTATTATCCACTCTAAGCACGCATGAGGTAAAACTATTTTCAAAATCAAATATAGAGTATATTTAAAAAAACAAAGTGATACAGTCATTTATAGCATCATGACAAAATTAACAAAATAATATGTACTAAGATAAGTTTACTAAAGCATTTCCAACTCAAAACAGTGATAATACACTATATGGTTTACTGTTCTTAAACAATTCCTGGTTTTAAACATACCATTGATTCTGTAGCCTTGGCTTTGGGAGCATATTATAACTGCATAAAAATTGAATAGTTCCAGTTGAATTCTTGCTAATGTGTATTGATATTTTTTCTAATTAAAACTATATAATTAAATTTATGAAAAACATAATTAACCTAAATTTTAGGATAAAAGTATACCCTCTCTTTCACCCAGAAGCCCCAACGACTTTAAAGATTAATGCCAAATTTTGAAAATTGATAAGCTTGAGCACATTTCCACCACTATTTTTTCCTCTATAAATTTTATATCTACTAAAGAAAACACTGTGGTGGTTTATTTTGTTCTTTTAAAAATTTATACTTGTTTAAAATGTAAATCATATACACTCCCACCCCGCTAAAGTTTTCCTATACTGCTCTATTACATCTTCCCAAAATTGTATTATGTGTTCTCCATAGGGTAAACATTTTTCAAGAAACATTCCATGAACTGAGAAATTCGTGGCAGTAAAAGATACAATAATGTCCAAAGGAATAAAACATGCCTGAGAATCCTTAGTCAGATATAAAACATGAGAAATTTGTTTAGCAAAAATAGTTTAAGGCTGTACAACCAACCTTAACTTAATAAATATTTAACACTTTCCTGATTGGGACAACATTTGTATCAATTATAAATAGTTACTTTTGAGATATTCCAGTATACCCTTACAATGCTACAACTCTTGTAACATTAAAATTATTTTTATTAATTTTATAGTGATTAATTTATGATTTTTTAAAGCTAAACATAATATTTACCTAGTGCTGTACTTTCTCATGCTTATACAAATAAAGAGCAGAAAGTAATTATAACAGATAAGAAATGATCTGAGAAATATGCAACAGAGCAGGTTATACTTACAAAATTTTATATATATATATATGTAAAAATTATAATTGAAGAATAAAAGATATGAATTTGAAAAGGTGTAGGAGAGACACATTAGGTTTGAGGAAAAAGATTGAAGGTCATGATAAGAATGTGGTGTCATATATAAAATTTTTAAAATATCATTCTGAGTGAGGTAACTCGGCCCCAAAAGGACATGCATATGTACTCACTAATAAGTGAATATTACCCAAAAAAAGTGCATAACACCCAAGATACAGTCCACAGAACTCAAAAGGTAAGCAAGATGAAGGGCCAAAGTGAGAATGCCTCAGTCCCACTTGGAAGGGAGAAGAAAGCAACCACAAGGGGGAAGGGAGGAAGGGACCTCTGAGGAAAAAGGTACTGGAGTGGGGAGGGGAACATGATCTGGTATTGGGTGGAGTAAAAGGACTGAAGCTCTGAAAGCCAGCAGAAAGAATGAAAACAGGCAACCTCAGGAGGTAGAAAGTTGGAAGGACCCTCCAGAATATACCAGAGAGTGGAGGTGAGAGACTCTAAGGACTCAAAGGGACGGACCCTAGGTGAAATGCCCTACAGTGGGAAGAGGGGACTTGAAGAGCTCACCTCCGGCAGAGAGACAGGACATCATGTCATGGATCGGGTTGCTATATACAGTCAAAACTCTGACCCATAATTGTTCCTATATGAAAAAACTGCAGAGGTGGAAATGGAGAAGAACCTGAGAAAAAGAAGTTCCAGCAAGCGGCCCAAAATGGAATATAGCTCAAAGGGATGCCCGAAGGCTTGACACTACTACTTAGGCTATGAAAGCACTCACAAAAAGGGACTCATCATGACTGCTCCCCCTCAAAAGACCCAAGAAACAGCTGAAAGAGTCAGATGAAGATATTTGTACCCAGCCAATAAACAGAAGCTGCTGACCTCTGTGGTTGAATTAGGGAAAAGTTGGAAGAAGCTGAGGAGGAGGGCAACCCTGTAGGAGGACCAGTAGTATCAATTAACTGGACATCCTCGTAGAGATAGGGGAAGATGGTGGACCAAGAGGGAAATAAAATCTGGAGTGTAAAACAATTTAAAAAATTAAAAAGTAAAAAATAAATTGAATAGATGAATGAAGATATCAATGAATAAACAATAAAACACATCATGAAAAATTCTGATACAAATGTTTCAAAGAAAAAATGTATGTGTAAACAGAAATTACAGCAAAGAGAGTAGTTTGAAATTGAGATGAAGGGAAATGAGAGACGGAGAGGCAAAGAGAAAGCAAGAGATGCATAATTTAAAGAAAACCTTTAAACAAATAGTTAAAACTAAGATTCTACCAGTGTTGTATTCAGGTACCCCTCAGAAGTGTAAGGAAAATCTCAACTGCCAATGACACCTCAGACTTTGGACATGCAATATGAAAAATTTAAACTGGATTTGAGTGCTTCTATCATGGGAATGATAACCATCCACTGTCTACTTAGATTTATAGTCTATTCAATAGTAAAGAAATCGTAGCTGATACTAGAAGCTTAGTTAACTATTGGCCCTGCTAATTAAGGTTGAAGTTTACCATTACCTGGATACCCTTCTGAGCTTGACACCAAATGGGAGACTTTCTTGTCACAAGTATTCTCCTTTTCTGACATTGTCTGGGGATCCTGAAACCCCTAAACCCATGGAATGTTATGGAGCCTTGGTAAGATTACAGGTTTAGTTTCCTTTCTCCTGATAGAACCTGTCCAGCAAGCACCTGAATTCATGTAATGCCTCTCCATGCAAATGAAGCATTCATAGAATTTGAAAACTCTAGCCAGTGATTTTCATTTACCCTGAAAATTCCTTCTTACTCTCAAAGGTTCATTTATATATACTCCCAGCTCACCCCAAAAAAGGTGTATGTACATAAGTCTACTGCAAATAAAGGTATGTGCAAAAGATAAGATCATCTCAGTGAGCTGTTGGAAATTGTTTGAGAAGCCGTTCACCTAAAATAGCTATAATACTAAGATCCACAAAGGCTTTCTTCCAGCCACTCCCTCCCAATATCTCACTGATGACACTCATTCAAACCCTGACTTGGATAATGCAGAATGCCAACTTTTCTGAACTATACTTGATCCTTCTAGCCTAGTGTGCAGCAATGTCTGGACACCATGAGAGGGAAGAATCAGAGGACAAGGAACCACAGCTGGACCACTAAATGCACATAACCTTCAACTATACAAGATTAGAGAACTCATGAATCATAGAAGACAACCTACTCTTTATTTTACTAGACCTGAATGATGTCTAAATTAAGGTTACCCTATATCCAAAGATACAAAGCTTTTCTTTGTAGCAAATGATAATGATAACAGAAAAATGCAACTAATACAGTGATAAGGGATCATAGGGATCCAAGTCCCAGCAGATATGTCTACCACATATCTCCTACACCTAAGCCTAATAAGAAACACCATCAGAGGGAAATAAGAAGACAGCGAAGACCCACCCTTGATTCTTCAACATCATGGATGCCTAAATAAGACTCAAGCAATAGCAATATTAATAGACTTGAAATCGCAATCTACATTGATGACCTGACTAAAGATTCACTAGTGCAGGACACTCAAAAAATTTTGAGACTAACCAATCAATATATGAGATGGAACAAAACGCAGACACTGCTCACATGGTCAAGAACTGGAATCAGATACTATTATTCTGCTAATGGATCATAACAAAAATCTCATAGAATTTTTATGACATTATGCTATGTTTGGAGATCAGTGTCTTGCTCAGCCATTGTTACAGAAGTTTCCTCTTCAAATACGTGGGAATGAATTAAAAACTCCACAGCTAGAAAAGATGAGGTTGGAATCACAGGCCATAGGAGAATGCACCACCCCTGAGCTACTACTAAGCTGCACCAATAATCTAAAGCTAGTTCCTCTTAATGTTTTTAAAGGAGGAAATAAAAAATCCTATGTATCTGTGACACCACCGATACTTTAAATATGTTGCATATTACTTATTGACAGAGCTTATTAAGTTTTATGAAATATATTCTGATGTCATCAAAACTTCTTAAATAATAACAATCTATGTAATGATCTGAGATGATTCCTATTAGAAACCTACCCTCACATTGTGTGAAGTAATAACAAGATGACTCAGAAAATTTCTGAGTTAGAAAATGTTTACCTGATAGGCATAGTAAGTGCATGACAAGATCAGAATGTTCCAGGCTTCTACTTATCTGCCTTGTACTAAGTGTATGTTTTGGTTTCCTAGAGAATAAGTGAAATATCCTTTGCCTAAGTTGTTACACTAGTAAAAACAATTGTGTTTTTAGTTACACATGAATAATGCTCATTGCAAGAATCAATTTTTGTTTCTCTTCACCTTTTAGCAAATAAAATTAAATGAATAGCTGATTTATTTTTGTTTTTTAATTAGATATGTATATCATTAGTATTTTGCCAATCTAAACAAAGAGTTTCAGAGTGGATAGAATCCTATGATTTCCAACCATAACTAAATTTGAACCAGCTTGTATATTTACAGACACTTTATCTTGCGCAATAATCCCAGCACCGTATCTCAGCAATAATACCAGCAAGGTATCTCAGCAGTTACTGCCTCATGCTACCAACCCTGAAGACTGCAATGTGAAACCAGGTACCCACTTGGTGGAACAAGAGAACTAACTCTTCAAAATTGTCCTCTGTTCTTAGTGTATACTGTAACAGATGTGTGTAAGTCTACCGATGCTCCCCCCTTCTTGCTTTCTCTACCCTCCCTCTCTCTCTATCTCTCTCCCGCTCCCTCTCTCTCTCTCTCTCTCTCTCTCTCTCTCTCTCTCTCTCTCTCTCTCTCTCTCTCTCTCTCTCTCTCACAGAAACACAGAAACTACCACCATCACCACCTCCAGCACCAAAAATAATAAATAAACAAATCTAATTTCTCGATCTTAAAAGAATCTCAGATCTCTTTCACTATTATTTTTATTCAATATATAAATCTTAAAGAATGTTATAGAAATGATAAGATGGTAAATGAGTTCTACTTGCCTGCAATGATCTGTAAGAATTATCATCTTCACAGCGGGTAGAATTAAATGGCTTCACTCTTCAACACAGGAATTTTGTTCTTGCTTTACAACTTGAGCACAGTGCTACTAAAAATTATTTTTATTGGGTTCTAAAGAAGACACTATTATGGGTTAAAATGAAAGAAATGATATCACATTTCTATTTAGTTATATAGATTCATATATAAAGTTGTATTGCATATTTCTCTTTAAAATGTTATTCACTAAAGCTTAAAAGACAAGTTAAAATGTTCCCTTCTACCTTGCATCATTGCTAAAAATACTAGGACATCAAGAAAACAGTTTTTGAACATCCTTCTTTTAGCATAGTGTTATGTTTTCAGTTCATCCCTCTTGGGAAATGCAATATACACCCAAAGCACATGAGAGAACCACAAGATGACCTTGAAAAGTAAAGAACAAAAGAGGAAAACTTACCAACATTTAACTAAATTAACTACAAGCAATACCATTATGTTCTTTGAATATCAGCATAAGAAGGAATTTTAAAACCTTACCTTCTCAACCTGCTATCAAAATTGAATTCATTCTACATCATTCCTTCTCAGTGACTTTCCAGAACATGCTTGACAATCAGTTGCAATGGTCAACTTATTTCATTGATATCAATGCCTTCTGTTAACAAGTTTTTCTTAAATAAATTAATATACAGTCTAAAACCATTATTATTAAAGGTATGATCTGAATAGTAAAACTTCCAAAATGAATTTCCTTGGGTTCAAACATTGAGGCTTCTGTTCTTTGCATAACCTTTATCAAATAAGTTAAAAATGGATAAAACAAAGTATTAATAGAATTTAACTCCTTGAGAGCACACCCTCCTTTCTAAATAGATTTAACAGTTCCTTCCTTATGGAAGTATTATGATGACTCTGTTCAATTGATTATGTATCTCTTACAAGTTCATCATATACAATGCTGACAACTGTTATTAGCAAATTACTTGTCTTATAATTCTAGACCTTATTTAGTTTATGTAAAAGAATATGTGGAGATTAGGTGGTGGGGCTTTGAAAAGATTGACTGTTCATACTAGTAAAGTAAAAAGAAATACCTTAGTCTTTTTCTGGTAAGGTATAAAACACAATTATTCTTTTGTTTCTTCTTTGCACCATGTTGGCTAGAATGCATTCATGTTATGTTCTAGCAAAAAATCTAAGCACACTCATACACTGACTCATATAATGAGAAATTGAATGAGGATGAATTGAAAAGTCATTGACTAATTTGTATGGAAGATAAATTTCAAGATAGCTTGATGATGAGATAATGTGGAGCCTCAGAGCACCCACCATGACTATGGGTGGTGCCATTTCTTTGGCTAAGTTTCTAGAAGGAAATGAAAAATAAAGAATTTCTTGATGAGCACCAACGGGCCTTCCTCTCTGTTTCTTCCCTGCAGATGCAAACTGAACAGCTGTCATGACTTTTCTCCATAATGAATCATCCTTCTAAAAACCAAGACCAAATAACACTCCTTATTCTCTTAAAGTGCTTATGCTAAACATTTTATCTAAATAATATGAAAACTGTACTAATGCAAAAAAACAAAGGTAAATATAATACCAGCATGGCCTCTTATAGCATCAATGGAACATGGTGAGAATGATCACTCTGTCTCCTCAGCCCTAAAGGGCAACAACATGCTCCATTCCACTGTCAAAGTCATAGCTCTCTCATCTGAAGTAGAAGTTTCTGATTGTCTCATGTGATGCAGACTCCCACGGTGTTTTGCTGAGGCAAATCTCACGGGAGGACACGTGATGTTTGGAGAGAGTATAAATAGGACCCAACAGAACAGTGACTAAGTGTTTGCCCATTAACTTTACAAGGGTTCATTGGTTTCTCTGATCTGCACTTCATTGAGAAAGGCACAGCAGAGAACTTTTCTTGTAGTTGGGCTAGTTCTGGTCACTCTCACAGATTCTAGATGATTCAGCAGAGGTCTGGTTGTTTCTGCTGGATCATGCCACTGCTGCTGATTCAAGTTTAGTATCCTGACACTACTGAACTAGGCTGCTTGTGTCTGTCCTGAAAAATGGGAATTGAAATTACCCCCCCCCCCAAGGATCTACTTCTAAATAGGTCTACCTACTCTTGTCCTGTTTACCATCTTTTCTCCTCTACCTTTGGACTATGGGCTACAAGGGGCATTGAAGTACTTGAGAACCCTTACTAAAAGTGGGTTTTAAAAGATCTAAGCCACCACCATCTGTCACCACCATTGTGTCTCCAGTTCTACCATTCTCAATAGTGCAAGTGTCACTTCATAACTTTTATCTTTCTTCTCCATCCTATATTTTTTTCACTATACTGTGCCCAGCCTGATTGGGTTTTGTTGTGCTTGCTTGGTGAGGCAGGCGTGGCCTGACTCTTAAGATCTGTCTCATAGATGATTATTGCTTAAACAATTTTATTTTATAATAGAAGCTTAATTTTTATTTTAAATATTTTTGTGTAGTTGAAAAATAATTGATCTAATCTCTGAAAAAAGGTCATTCTTGTGATGAGTTTCACACTGTGGCATGTAGCCTTTGGATACCATTTGCAAAAATAATGTGAGTTTTGAAACTGTAGGCTACATAAAATGTGGAAACATATAAGCACAAATTAGATGCCTCATTCTGGTAGAAATTTTGGAGACCACAGTATTATTAGCAATTCTGTCACAAAAAATAAAAATGAGCTTAGAAGGTTTCAGAGAGCAACAAATATTTTCTCATAAACTGGGCTCATAACCATTCATGTTAGATCCTGGCCAAAAAAAAATCTGACTATGTTCTCCACAATCCATTAGCAGTTAATGAGGCCATACTCAAAAGTAATGTTAATATTTTTGGATGAGGAAGTTTCAAGATTGTACATGTAGGTTACAGAATGGTTATTACTAAACAATCTTAGTCACATGTGTAGTGAGAGGCAAGAGACATATAAGCACTATTCCATCTTAATTCAAAAAAGACTATGTGCGAATTCAAAGTTGTAAACAAGTTAGAAGTGAAGAACGCAGCTAAAGGTAAAAGAGAATACCGCACTTAAGGGCAAACCTTAAGCTATGCACTTAAATAAGAGGGGTGCTTATAAAAAATCCTCTACCACAGAATGTTCTTATTTTGAAGAATAAAAATGCATTTGAAAGAATACAAATGTAACTGAAAATATCAAAGAAGAACATAACAGTATAAAAACAAACTCTCAAGGTTCAGGGTACACAGTGGCTACTGTAGTTATGGTAAAAGGACTCTGAACTACATTTTGAATTGGCAATCAATCTGTGTGATATGAGTTTGCAACAATACAAATTGAAAAAATTAAAGTGTGAAGGAGACCTTTTCCAGGTCCAAAACCTCCTGAAACTGGCAGAAGTGGGCTAGGATCAAGTGTCATGCAATGAAGACATTCATGTAAACCTTTTGTAATGAAGCCTACATTGGATTTTGCAGTTATCAAAATAAGACAAAAATGAAAAATGTGCTAATGAAACTGTAGGAATGGCATGAAGGCATCCCAAAACAGAGTTTATATTTGATACAAGTAACATAAATGTGGAGAGAGAGGCACCAAATGAAGCTATCAAGAGCAAAAATACCAGAAACTGAGTAGTGAAATCTATCGTTTACCTGCTGGCCTCCACCTTGCATTGAGTTGTTTCCCTGCCATTTTTTTTCATTTCCTGTTGTTGGAAGAGGTGTGTTCTCCCTATGGCATTGCATATTGCAAATATGTAACTTGTTTCTAATTTGTAAGGATGCATAGGTAGGAAATTACCTTGAGATCCTTCTGAAGAGCTACTAAGCCTCGCAATGTCCATAAGTACATCCTTAGAGCCCACATGGTGGATAGAGAACCAACTTCCACAAGTTTTCCTCTGGCTTCTATATGTTTGTACCTTGGTACACATGTGCTGATACAAACTTAAACACATCTACATACATGTAAATAAGTAAATAAACAACATCCTCAAAAATAAACTAAATAAAAATGAGCTAACAAACACAACAGTTTTAAAATATTAAATCCAGATGGTCAGTAATCACATGAAAAAATTTCAATATCCATAAGCATCAAGAAAGTACAAATTGAAATTACATTGACAGTCTGTTCCAACCCAAGCAAATAAAACTGAAAGACAGTGGTCACATGGCAGAAAAATAACCTTATATACTCTTGGTAGAAATATAACTTGGTAACTGAACTGATTAGTGTTTGGTCATTGAGACACAAGCTAATATCATCTGAGAATAGATGATCTCTATTCTCTCAAGACTCTATCAATCTGGCTGTAGGCCTTTTTTGATAATTAATGATGTTGGAGACCCTACCCCACTGCAGAAAGTGTCTCCCTGGTGCAAATGATCCTGGGATGTACATACCATTTCAGGCGAAAGAGTTATGATAATCAAACAACTAATCAATTTCGTTTAATGATCTCCGTTTTGATTCCTGTATCCAGGTTCCTGTTTGAGCTTATAGAGCATGCCTATAAGGTGAACCAGCTAAGCACCCTTTAGTATGCACCCAGAAGACTCTACATCAACATTTCACATAGATACTTGGAAATCATAATTTATCAAAGCATTTTCACACAAAACAAGTTATAGGATCAGCCTTAGTGTACATCAATAGAGGAATATATAATGAAAATGTAGCATATGTGTAGGAAACAAACCAAAGAGAAGGTTGATTTTACTTATCGTCTTAAAATTATTACATTAAGGGACTAGGTCTAACTCAGATAAAATCACATATTGTCTCTTTTTAGGATACTAGTCTTTATATAGATACATATAACCTATTGTCAATATATTATCTATTTATCTATCTGTCTGTCTGCCTGTCTATCATCTACCATCAACACGCACACACACATGCACACACACACGCACACACACACACAGAGACACACACACTCTGTGTGTGTGTCTCTGTGTGTGTGATAAGAGTATGTGTCTGTATTTGTGTCTCTATGTAAACAGAAATAAGACTAGTAATAAAGTGCACTGTGCATATGGGAGAAAATAATAGGGTATAGATTATGGGAAAGAAATGGTGTAGATATGGACAAAGTATATAAAATACTTGAAATAAATTCTCTATGAGATCCTTTGCTTTACACAATGAATATATAACAAAACAAAAAACCCACAAAAAATTACGTAATGTTTTCAAGGAGTTAGTATTTGTGTCCCTGCTAGATATGCTAAGGTCCTGAATTAAATCATAGCTCTAATATATTGAAGCGTGATAGAACTTAAAAAAACTTGGAAAAGAAGCAAGATGCAGGATTTCCAAAATTCAGTAGAATAAAAAGTATTATGATGCCTTCATGGAAGTAAAAAAAGTTAGAAAATTAGTTTTGCAATATTATGTGGCTAAATAGAGAATAGCATCCTTGAAATAGGAGGTAGAATCCAATTTAAAAAAACAACAATGGAGGGAGAGCAATCACATGTGGAGGACTAAGACTATAAGCAACAAACTCATTTACATGCTCAATAAAACAATAGCAGTTGATATAGATGACAGGTTTCCTAATCTGGGATTATATATATTTAATAGTATTACTGATTTATACCAAAACTAATGAAAAGTTACTTTTGCTAAAAGTGAAGTTGGAAATCTTCTGAACTACAAGAATAAAAATTTAGCAATCATATTGAAATTAATGATATATATATATATATATATATATATATAGTTTGAACATGAAAACTAGTTATTAGTTTTTTCATATGTCACTTTTGTGCAATTATGAACTATAATTTCATTTAACCTAATTTCTTGTTCTGGTTAGATTTCATAGCAATATATACTGATATAAGATAAGTTAGAAATTATACACAAATATGAAGATATTGGTAGATAATGTGATTTGTATAGAATACAGAGTATCATACATTCAAATTCCAATATTTCATGTAAAATTATAACAAGAATTCATGTTATAAGTTTTTTTTCTCGGAGATGAGGACTGAACCCAGGGCCTTGAACTTGCTAGGCAAGTGCTCTACACTGAGTTAAATCCTCAAGTTAAAAAATAATATTGTAGTCACAATTATATTTTAAACTTAGACTACTTCAGTAATAGCTATATTCCCTTTAATTTTGAGTCATTACTGAGACAGCATTTTACTATATAATCTAAACTGCTTTTAAGCCTGTAGTTCTCTTGATACAAGATAAATACTGGCTTTTCTGGTTCTCAGAATTGAACCTGAAGTCTTCCACATGAGAAGCTGGAGTTCAACAATTGAAATTCTATATCAGCCTTACTGCTTACTGCTCTAATGTGACATGTATTACCAGAAGACATCTTTAAAATAGCCAATCTAAAGTATAAAAATGAATCTCTTTATTATTATTTTCTATTCCAAAATCCATTATATTTATTGTTATACTTTTTATGATGAAAAATAGAAGTAAAACACATTTCAGCATTCAGATTTTAGTGTTATTCTGCACCAGAAAGGTAGTATTCCTCACAATAATAATATGTAGCATTATAACATTAACATGCAAACTTAAACAGATTGGAAATCTATTATTCATAAAAGAATAAAATATATCTTAATAGTGCAAAAATCACATAAATTTACACAAAAAATATAAGAACAAAATACCTAAAGATAATATAGTAACTTTAATTGATGGTGTTGAAAGATTTCTGTATTTAAACAATACAATTATAAATTAAAATACTTACTACCAGTTTTGATCAATCATTTTCTGCTGATTTCTTTCCTTTGCTGTTAGAAGATGTTGAATTTTATTTTGTTCTACTCCATCATGTTAGTCCAATCTCTGCAACATGGATTCTATTGTTCAGTATGTTTTTTAAATGGACTTACTTTTTTGTCCTTGACCAACTAAAGTGTAAATGTTTCATCATCACTAAATACTGACATTGATACATCTTTAGTTTGTAAGTATTATAGAGATATAGTGGCCCATGTCCATGTGCATAATGACAGCACTAAGCAGACCCAAACGAAAATCAAAACAACCCTAAAATTCTACCACACAACAGTCAGAATCCTAAGATCAGAAACCCAGGTGACAGCAGATGCTGGCAAGGATGTGGAGAAAGGGGAACACTCCTTCATTGTTGGTGGGATTGCAAGCACAATCGCTCTGGAAATCTGTCTGGCAGGTCCTCAGAAAATAAGATTATAGCACTATCTGAGGACCCAGCTATACCACTCCTGGGCATATACCCAAAAGATGCTCCAACATATAACAAAGACACATCCTCCACTATGTTCATAGAAGCCTTATTTATAATAGCCAGAAGCTGGAAAGAACCCAAATGCCCTTCAACAAAGGGATGGACACAGAAAATGTGGTCCATTTACACAATGGAGTACCGCTCAGCTATCAAAAACAAGGACTTCATAAAATTCTTAGGCAAGTGGATGGTACTAGGAAACATCATCCTGAATGAGGTAACCTAGTCACAAAAGAGTACACATGGTATGCACTCACTGATAAGTGTGTATTAGCCCAAAAGCTTGACTTACCTAAGATACAATTCACAGACCATATGAAGCTCAAGAAGAAGGAACACCAAAATGTGGATCCTTCAGTCCTTCTTAGAAGGGGGAACAAAATACTCAAGAGAGGGAGGAAATACAGGTACAAAGAGTGGAGCAGAGACTGAATGAAAGGCCATCCAGAGACTGCCCCACATGGGGAACCATCCTATATGCAACCATCAAACCTAAGAAGGGCTTGCTGACAGGAGCCAGATATGGATGCTCCTTGGAGACTCTGCCAGAGCCTTACTGATATAGGTGAGGATGCTTGCAGCTAACCATCAGACTGAGCACAGGGTCCCCAATGGAGGAATAACAGAAAGGACTGAAGTAGCTCAAGGTGTTTGCAACCCCATAGGAAGAACAATATCAACCAAACAGACTCCACAGAGCTCCAAGAGACTAAACCACCAAGCAAAGAGTACACATGTGGGGACCCATGGCTACAGCCACATATGTAGCAGAGGGTGGTATTGTCTGGCATCAATAGGAGGAGAAGTCCTTGGTCCTGTGCAGGCTCATTTCTCCTGTGTAGAGGAATGCCAGGAGAATGAGGTAAGAGTGAGTGCGTAGGAGTGGGAGTATCTTCATAAAAGCAAGGGGAGAGGGCATGGGAAAGCAGGAACTGGAAAAGGGGATAACATTTGAAATGTAAATACATAAAATATCTAATAAAAACGACAACAACAGAATAGACTACATGAAGTTGGAAAGGAATAATAGTGTGAACATAAGGAAAGAATTACACAGAAAGAAAGTGAGGGGTTATCTAATAAAAATATGTTAAATTGCATTATTTTTGTTTAGTTGATACAAGATGAATATGCAAGAATCATAACAATAAAAATGAGTCAGTGATTTAAATTGAGTGAGTGATTTAAATATTGAAAACAGGTAAATTTGTACAGTAGATTTAATCAAAGTAATGTCATTTTAATCATTCATCTTCTCAAAGTACACAGGAATTTTCAAATGTCAGCAAATGCCAGAAATGCCAGAAGTTTTATTCTCATTAGGGAATGTAAAGAATAAATGACAACTCAGTGCATCATGTCTGTGAGGCCACACTATAACTTGTATGTAACTCATTTCATCACACACACACACACACACACACACACACACACACACACACATGCACACAAACACACGATATACATATAAGTGATCAAATTGTGAAAATATTAAAGCGGATGACTAATTTTACTCATTTTCCCTTCTAGAGTACCTTCAAATAATTCCTGCTCAAATAAATATATTATATTTATAACTATGCTTGGATGAATCAGAAAAGGAGAAAATTCATTCTTCTTTGCCATTTATAAAATGTTGGGTGCGGCTCCAAGATAACTTTTTAAAATCAGAGGTTTTCTATCAAAAGTGATGTTTTAAGATGTGTTTCTGTGTTAAAAACTGTGGGAACAATCATAGTAGTAGTAGTAGTGGTAGTAGTAGTAATAGAAGGAGGACGACAACGAGGAGGAGGAGGACTGAGAGACAGAGACAGAGACAGAGAAATAGAGACAGAGACAGAGAGATAGAGACAGAGACAGAGAGATTAAACATGGATGCTACTCCTACTTGCAGTGTACAGCTAATAAATTAATTCTCTTCAATGGATACAGCTCTCAATCTCTCTCTCTCTCTTTCTCTCTCTCTCTCTCAAACACACACACACACATACACACACTATATATAATGTAATATATATACACATAATTATGTAATTATGTTTTGGGGTGTGTGTGTGTGTGTGTGTGTGTGTGTGTGTGTGTGTGTGTGTAAGGTAGCATATCCCGAGTCATTAACCCCTATGCTGGGTAATGGAACAAGACTATGAATGTCCATGCTCTTGTCCTGTAACATATACTAATAAGAATAAAAATAATAAAAGGGAAGAAACACTCTACGTGTTTTCAGAATGGGGAGTTGTAATTATAAAATCAATAGATACATTGTGAACAGAGAAAGATGTCATGGTAAGGGATTGAAGATATCTCTAAAACACCAGTTAGCATTAGGAATCCTCCCAGCCATCTTTCCTAACTGAGCTGGCACTCCTCTCCACAAGTATTTTGGTCATTATTGAAGCATGAGACATCTACAGTGAAAAAAGCCACAACTTACAGCATTCATTAGACAACTACCTGACAACCTCCACACTGAGGTTTGGTGAATTTGAAAACATTATGTTTGATTTCACAGAGATTTTAAAGTTTTCCATCTAAGCAACAACTGACATAGAGTAACACATCTAGCTCCTTTGTGAAATGTTTTACTTTTATTTAAGCCTTTTTAAGTTAAGACAAATTCAGAAGAGTGTTATTGAAGATAAGCCAAGAGCAAAGTCTGAAAAGCTGCTTTATCTAACAACCTAGGTCAAAACCCAGTCATTACAAGGGTGAGGCAAACATCAACGCACTTGGAGCTAACTGGTCACTCCATGAAACTGTTGTCCGTAAAGTTCTGTAATAGCCATGAAGGCAAAAGGCCTTCACTAAGTAATGCAGGCTACATTACTATTTAGACTCAAGTAACTCAGGAAATTAAGGTGCCCTTTATATATCATCAGGAAGCAGTCAACCTAAAATGTAATCAATGTAAAATAAGTCATAAATTTAGAAAAGATATAAAGGTATATTAAAGAAAAGAGTGAATGAGGCCATAAGATGAGTACAAAGGGATAGTGGTTAGCCAGAAGCCATACTGAGACCTGGGGGAAGGAAAAGACCTGCCAGCAAGCCCCCCTCTCTGTGGGGATGCATATCCTGCTTGGAAAGTCCAGCCAACACACTCTGAAAGATGTCCCAGTAGCATTTACTAAAAGAAAAAGAATGCAGTCTTCCTTTTCCTAGTTTTTTTTATTTTAATTTATTACACATCCCTGTTAGCGTTGCATTTTGTCTGACTCACAAGGCCCATACTATTTCTTCTAAAATTTTTATTCTATATAAAATTGATTGCTTATACTTTACTTCAAATTCTATGACACAATTTGATGGTTTTAATATAAATATGTGCAGTCATCTTAACAATTCCTTATAAAATTAAATTTCACAGTAAAATTGATACCAAGGGAATGTACTACACTTACTGCAGGGTTTTTCCACATACTGACACCTGCTTCCAAAGCACTTCCATTTACAAATCATAGCTTTGCTGCCAGCAGGAGTAACTGTAGATGCTATTCTACTGCTACAAACACTTAGTAGATCCTTCAATGTGAATTAATCTTCTCAATTACCTCTGTTTCTAGGATAGGATCTCCTGATCACTCAGCATTGATTATTTGTCATAGGAGCAGAATGAATCCAGGGAAAAAGGGAAGATGGTACGGTGTATGGGGGAGGGTCTCTGTGAAGAGCGTACTGGGAGGGGTCTGCTTTTGTGATTTAATAATAAAACTACCAGTTGGCATTCTTCTTCACACACCAATCTGAACATGGTAATTGTATGAGTTACATATATGTCTATAGAAATAATCTCAATTTCCATCTCTGGTAAAGTCCAGAAGCCATAGTCAATGGTTCTGACTTAATAACCCCATCTCATGTAGCACAGTTAGCATAAGCTACTTGCTTGAACTCATGTCTATTCAACTTTCAAGTATAGATTACAATGTAGATGTATTTGACATAGTTGGGCAATGAATCTTTATGAATAAAGTCCCATCTGAGGCTTCATTACTGTCCACTCTGAATGAGCAATTTTCACAATACTCGCTTACATCTACTTTGAATTATTGACTTCACTAATCCATTCTCAATAATATTTAATATAGTTGCTATTTGTAGTATAAAACCAACAATTATTTGCACATAATTGAAAATTTATTAAGACAGAAAATGTATGAATGCATGGTATATGTCACATGTAATGGATAATTAGTTTTCCACGAAGGAAAGAGAATGACATTATCTGTCTCCTTAGTTAAAGATCCTTAGGTTCTTGTGCTCACGGGGCAGTCCACTTCTTGGTAACTCTTGACCTGAACTGCTAGGAGGCAATTTCTCATTCCACACCTCCCTTGCATATTTGTTCATCATTTGTAAATAATTTTTACTTGTATTAAAATATTGCATTGAATATATACTTCAATTAACTTCACATTTTTATTGTTACTTTTTCTAGGCATAGATTCAAGGCATAGAATTTTGAAATAGCAATATTAGACAATTTTCAAAGGAACAATGTAAGGAGGAAGAAAGTGTTTTGTTGTTTCCTCAATCCTCTACCCCAGTAAATAATGAACAGTATCTGCTCACTGGGATTTTAATACCAGTATCAGGGCTTTACAGAACATCCTGCAGTAGGGTGTGGGAGCCAGTGAGCCCTAGGTAAGCTCAATAGGTAAATCCCCCACCCTTCTCCTCTCTTCTTTTTATCTTATGTATCCCTGGTTGTTCTCAAACTTTCTCTGTTGACCAGGCTGGCCTCAAACTACAGAGATCTGCCTGTATTTGCCTCCCAAGTGCTGGTATTTAGTATGTGTTCTGGTATCATCTGGTACTACCCTTGGTTCTTATTGTGTATAACAAATTCTATACACACATAGCAAAAAAAGTATGATACTTGTAAATGAATACATTTAGCAAAAAGGTTAATTCAGAGCTCAACCAAAGCAAACATGTCTAATAGAAGGTTGGCTCGTACGTCCCTGCTACTATAGAGTGTTACTTTTCTTTGTATACTGCTTTCTACCTCTATATTAGATGTCTCAGCCCCAACTCTTGTCTTTCATGTTACTTAAATGGAACCTATTCTTTGTTTGCATTCCTTTATGGAGTTATAATTCTCTAAAGCTCTTTGAAGACACTATGAGTAATCTAGGTACGTGATGTCTGCTTATCTATTAAGGTAAGGTGTCTAAAGTAAAAATTTATTTTGCACAGTGGAATGTAATTTTAAACTATATACAAGTTCAGAAAGTAAGACAGTATGCAAAGATTTAAATATTATAGTTTTGTTTTCTGTTATTTAAAAAGCAATTGCATGCTTTACACTTCTATATACATTATTTTAAATGAATATTTATCATCTAAATAACTTAAAATATAAGTGTCTGTATTCTGAAAATAGTAAAAGTAACTCTTGATACTCTTCTAAATTGGATGCTCTAAATAGGTCAGCAGTAGATTTCTCAATCTTAAAACATAAAATAAGAACAAATGTAATTGTTTACTCCAGCTACATACATATATGATATGTATATATATACACACATACATATATATATATATGTGTGTATATATCCCTGAATATTAAGGAATCACTTCAAGAGAGTTAGTCATGCCGAACATCAATTATCACTTTACTGATACCTTCATTTTAGTACTTTAAGTTCTAGACTATTAGGAAGCTAACATAACAACAGTTGAAAAGGCATAGCAAGTACATGTTTTTAATATACTTAACAGCTTTCCAAAAATGGGCAAGGATTTTATAAATGCAAATTAAAGGGAGTAGATGTTAGGGTTAAAAGAGGAAGCAATTTTTTTCTTATTTAACAAATGAGAGAAATGTCATTCTGGTTCAAACCATCCTTTTTTTTTTTTAAATTTGCACTTCTCTATATCACTTTGAAGCCTTCAAAATGTCTTTCTTTTCTAAAATAGTCTGGCTGACTTTCAGCATTCTTTATTTTTATGTTATCTCACATGATTCGTTGTTAAGAGACACTTCAGGATATTTTTCATAAAATGTGTTCAGTTTAGAGTCTTGGGCTTATTTTATTTTTTAAACTAATGCAGCATTATCTTTGTTCCTTATAAGAAACAAAAATACTGGAGAGTGTAAAGCTTTCCAAGGTCATTGTCCTGTGTCTTTCCAACTCCTCAACCAGGTATTCATTTTTCTTAGTTTCTTGTCAGTACACCATGATATCCTTCACATCTGTCTGTGCTTTTGCTTTTATTAGCAGAAAATACAGCTCCAGCTTTAGTGCCATGTGTGCTATAAAGGCAGGATTTTCAAGGATTTGACAACTCTCATATTTCCCAGAGTATTCTCAATGTAACACAGAAACAGTTTATTACTGTTAAGTAGTGACTGTCTCTCTAGCTTGAATAATGAAGTTCTCTAGGTCAATATTTTATACCACAATACATTTAAGGAAGCATTCCTCTTTATCCTGGCACTAAAACAATGCCTGTCATAACACAGATCTATGTAATATCAATCTCGCCTGCTTCCACAATCAATCTAATTTACAGAGCAGAGAAAGCGTAATATGCTATTGAGTTAAACCAGGAATTTTCTTCTACCAAAATGTTTGTAAAGACACATGATAAAATTATTTACAGAGACACGTTTCTACTACACAGAATGGAGTAAATGTAACCTCTGTGATGAGTACTTGGTGTGCTAGACGATTTATCTGTATGACTGTGAAAGGCAGAGTTTTACCAGGTATGAAACCCGAGTCCTTAGCTTCCCAAAGCCACTAAGAGAAGCCAGACAACAGAGAAAGACACTAACACATTAAATCTGGTTTTTGGAACCTACAACTGCAACACAAATAAATAAATAAATAAATAAAACCCTAACATAACACAAAGCATGGTTTTATAGAATCATTAAAATCAAACCCTTTTCTGCCTTTTGCTTGAATATTTCATGACAAGAGATCCTTTCTAAGGGAGGAATGTTTCCATACTGGTCAGATAGCAGTAGATTTCAACATAGAATAAATTCTAACTTTTCTGAAGAAAGAGAATTTAGGCCATTTCAGTTTGCAGAGCCAAAATGTACATCTGCATTGATCCTCTTGGCAGGAAAAAGCAAGCCCCCTTTGAAGCTTCAAGTTTGTACCAACACCTGGTAAGGCTCTACTTGCCCTCAATTCCATTTTGGATCTGGCAGCATTGCAAGTACACTCCAACTGAAGATGGTTCCATGGAATAAAGAAAATGTACCTTGGCTACAAATGTACATTTCCTTTACTTATTTTCCTTCTTCCTGTATATTCCAATCCTGCTGCAATGGGAGCCTCACCGGGAAGAGTTTTTCAGCTCTCTTTATGTGGGTAAGTTTGTTTTCATTGGAAAATTATTTTAGTTTAGACCTTGATTAAATTTTTATTAGGTGCTGACTTTATTGTGCTGACCCCTGATTAATATTTTCATTGTGTTCCAAAATTGTTAAAGGAAAAGGTTTTGACTAATATTTAAGAACAATGCACACTGAAGTATGACTCACATTCATCATTTCCATTCATCCATTTGAACTCCTCTTTCTTCTCTCCATCTTCCTCTACCTCCTCCTACCTTGCTCTATCCCACATGCGCATACTCTGTGAAATGTGTTTCAGTGCTTTTGTTTGGAATCAAGTCACAGTTTTTAGAGGAAGAATGGGACACAAACAAAGACTTACTAAGGTATACTATGTAATAGAAGTAGCTCAGAACTGAACCAAATACAGCATCAACCTCAAGCCATGACTGACATGCTCTTAGATTCATCCTACATTTCAAGTGAATTGTAAATACTAAATGTTCTAGGAACCAAAATATTTCTACTATGCCATTAACACATATCTGATCATCCAAATTGAAAGGCATATTAATCTTTGGGGCCTAATTAATATTGGGGCAATTTTTTGTGAAGCAGAAAATTCATGCAGGCCACTTCCTTTTATCTTAAAGCATTTATGGAATTTCTAAAGATTATTTTAAACAACCTTTATACTAATATGATCTTTCTTTTAACCACACAACTTTGTTACCTGGTAAAAGTTTTCTCTATATGACCATCTCAATGTCAAAATAAACAGCTGCTTTAAATTTTTTTAAAATTTTTCACTTCAAAATCTGCATCAATTTTAATGAAGTACTTGTGTACTTGAAGATATATTAGTTTGGGGCTTGAGAAAATGAAAGTGTGCCTCAGACACCATAAGAATATCTTATACTTAAAAATTGGGACAAGCAATCCAAATCCTCTAGGGGAGAGAGCTGGACCTTCCTAAGTGCAGACATTCCTGAGAACTCAGAGAAGACTACTCTTCTGCCAACATTCTGGACCGTAGAGGTAATCACCTAGTGCTATCTGTCCCCCTTGGCACAGGGACCTAGGAGCAGTCAAGGGCAGGAACCTTCCAGTTTCTGCCTGTGCCAACAGCTGAAAGCCAGTTGCCAGGAGCACCTATACACCTGAAAGCAGGTCTCTCTGTTCCCAGATCCTGCTGAAAGAAAACAGGTCTACAGGTGTGCTGACAGACAGTTCTACAGGAGGACCATGCCAATGTCAGAGTCAGCAAGACAAGCCAACACCAGAGACAACTTGATGGCAAGAGGCAAGCACACAAACCTAAGCAACAGAAACCAGAGCCTAGCTCTCCATCCAAAGCAAATACGGGATATCCAAACATACAAAAAAAACAAGATTTAGATATAAAAATCACATTTTATGATGTTGGAGGAGGACTTTTAGAATGTCATAAGTAACTCCCTAAAAGAAATAGAACAACACAAGTAAACAAGTAGAAACTCTTAAAGATTAAACACAAAAATCCCTTAAATATTTACAGAAAAACATAACCAAACAGGTGAAGGAATTGAACAAAACTGTCCAGGATTTAAAATGTAAATAGAAACAATAAAGAAAGCACAAAAGGAGACAACCCTGGAGATAGAAAACCTAGGGAAGAGATCAGGAGTTACCAGCAGAATATAAGAGATAGAAGAGAGAATCTCAGGGGTAGAAGATACCATAGAAAACATTGACACAACAATCAAAGATAATGTAAAATGCAAAAAGCTGTAGGGCAAAAACATCCAGGAAAAGAGAGTGAAGACTCCCAAATTAAAGGGCCAATAAATATCTTCAACAAAATTATAGAAGAAAACTTCCCTAACCTGAAGAAAGAGATGCCCATAAACATACAAGAAGAATACAGAACTGCAAATAGATTGGACCATAAAAGAAATTCACATAATATTCAATACATCAAATGCCCAAAACAAAGAAAGAATATTAAAAGCAGTCAGGGAAAATGGTCAAGTAACATATGAAGGCAGATTTACACTAGACTTCTCACTAGACATTATGAAAGCCAGAAGATACTGGCAGATGTCATACAGACCCAAAGAGAACACAAATGCCAGCCCAGTATACAACATCCACCAAAACTCTCAGTTAACATAGATAGAGAAATCAAGATATTCTATGACAAAACCTAATTTATACAATATCTATCTAAAATCCAGCCCTATAAAGGATAATAGATGGATAATTACAACACAATGAGGGAAACTATACCCTAGAAAAACCAAGAAAGTAATCTCTTTGCAACAAAATCAAGAGAAGAGAGACATGGAAACATAATTCCACCTTTAACAACAAAAATGACAGAAACAACAATCACTATTCCTTAGTATCTCTGAACATCAATGGACTCAATTCCCCAATATAAAGACATAGACTAACAGACTGGAAATGTAAATAGGACCCAGCACTTTTCTGTATACAGGAAACATACCTCAGAGACAAAGACAGACACTATCTCAGAGTAAAAGGCTGGAAAACAATTTTCCAAGGAAATGGTCCAAAAAAACCCCAAGCAGGAGTAGTCATTCTAATATCAAATAAAGTTGACTTTCAACAAAAAGTCATCAAAAAAGATAAGGAATGACATTTCCTATTAATCTAAGGAAAAATCCACCATGATGAACTCTCAGTCCTAAATATCTATGCTCCAAATGCAAGGACACCTACATCCATAAAAGAAACTTTACTAAAGCTCAAGTAGCATTTTGTACTTTGCACAATAATAGTAGGAGATTTCAACACCACACTCTCATCAATGGAAAGATCATGGAAACAGAAACTAAACAGAGACATAGACTAAGAGAAATCATGAACCAAATGAACTTAACAGATATTTATAGAACATTTTACCCTAAAACAAAAGAATATACTTTCTTCTCAGCACCTCATGGTACCTTCTCCAAAATTATGCACATAATAATTCACAAAACAGGCCTCAACAGATACAAGAAGATAGAAATAATCCCACGCAACCTATCAGATTACCATGGACTAAGGCTGGTCTCCAGTAAAAACAAAAGTGACAGAAAGCCCACATATACATGGAAGTTAACCAGGCTTACTCAATGATAACTTGGTCAAAGAAGAAATAAAGAAATTAAAGACTTAGAATTTAATGAAAATGAAGGCACAACATACCCAATCTTATGAGACACAATGAAAACAGTACTAAGAGGAATTCTCTTAGCTCTGAGTGTCTGCAAAAAGAAAGAGTTAGCAGCTTGAAAGCATATTGTAAAGCTCTAGAAGAAAAAGAAGCAAATATACCCAAGAGGAGTAGAAGGCAGGAAATAATCAAACTCAGGGCTCAAAACAACCAAGTAGAAAAAGAAGACAAAGAATCAACAAAACCAGGAGCTTGTTCTTTGAGAAAATCAACAAGATAAATAAACACTTAGCCAGACTAAGGAGAAGGCACAGAGACAATATCCAAATTATCAAAATCAGAAATGAAAGGGGAGACATAACAATAGAATCTGAGTAAATTCAAAAAATCATCAGATCCTTCTACAAAAGTCTATATTCAGCAAAACTAGAAATTCTGGAGGAAATGGACAATCTTCAAGACAAATACCAGGTACCAAAGTTAAATCAGGATCAGATAAACCATCTAAACAACCACATAAATCTTAAAGAAATTGAAGCAGTTATTAAAAGTCTCCCAACCATAAAGAGCACAGGACCAGATGGGTTTACTGCAGAATTCTATCAGACCTTCAGAGAAGACCTCATACCAATAGTGTCAAACTATTACACAAAATAGAAACAGATGGAGCACTACCCAATTCCTTCTATGAATCGTCAATTACGCTTATACCTAAACCACACAAAGACCCAACAAAGAAAGAGAACTTCAGACTAATTTCCCTTATGTATATCAATGTAAAAATACTCAATAAAATTCTTGCAAACTGAGTATAAGAACACATCAAAATGATCATCCATCATGATCAAGTAGGCTTCATCCCAGGGATTCAAGGATGATTCAATATACAGAAATTGATCAAAATAATCCACTCACTGTATAAATAAACTAAAGGAAAAAAACTACATGATCATTTCATTAAATGTTGAGAAAGCATCTGATAAATTTCAACACTCCTTCATGATAAAAGTCCTGGAAAGATCACGAATTCAAGGCCCATACCTAAACATAGGAAAAGCAATATATAGCAAACCAGTAGCCAACATCAAACTAAATGGAGAGAAACTATAATCAATCCCATTAAAATCAGGGACTAGACAACACTGCCCACTCTCTCCCTACTTACTCAATATAGTGTTCAAAGTACTAGTCACAGCAATCAGAAAACAAAAGGAGGTCAAAGGGATACAAATTGGAAAGAAAGAAGTCAAAATATCACTATTTGCAGATGATATGATAGTATACTTAAGTGACCCCAAACTTTCCACCAGAGAACTACTAAGCCTGATTAACAACTTCAGCAAAGTGACTGGGTTTTAACTCAAACAAAGCAGTAGCCTTCCTCTACACAAAAGATAAACAGGCTGAGAAAGAAAATAAGGAAATGACACCTTCACAATAGTCCCAAATAAGATAAAATACCTCGGACTGACTGTAACAAAGCAACTGCAATATCTGAATGACAAGAACTTCAAGTCTCTGAAGAAAGAAATTGAAGAAGATCTCAGAAGATGGAAAGACCTCCTACACTCATGGATTGGCAGGATTAATATAGTAAAAATGGTCATTTTGCCAAAAGCAATCTACAGATTCAATGCAATCCCCATCAAAATTCCAACTTAATTCTTTATAGAGTTAGAAAGAGCCTATTTGCAAATTCATTTGGAATAAGAAAAAACCCAGGATAGTGAAAACTCTACTCAACAATAAAAGAACTTCTAGGGTAATTACCATCCCTGACCACAAGCAGTATTATAGAACAATAGTGATAAAAACTATGGTATTGGTATAGAGACAGACAAGTAGATCAGTGCAAAAGAATTGAAGTCCCAGAAATGAACCCACACACCTCTGGTCACTAAATCTTTAACAAAAGAGGTAAAACCATTCAGTGGAAAAAAATAGCATTTTCAACAAATGGTGCTGGTTCAACTGGAGGTTTGCATGTAGAAGAATGCAGATCGACCATTCTTATCACCCTCTACAAAGCTTAAGCCCAAGTTGATCAAGGACCTCTGCATCAAACCAGATACTCTCAAACTAATAGAAGAAAAAGTGGGAAGAATCTCAAACACATGGGCACTGGAGAAAATTTCCTGAACAAAACACCAATGGCTTATGCTCTAAGATCAAGAATTGACAAATGGGATCTCATAAAACTGCAAAGCTTCTGTAAGGCAAAAGAACACTGTTGTTAGGACAAAATGACAACCAACAGATTGGGAAAAGATCTTTACCAATCCTACAACTGATAGAGGGCTTATATCCAAAATATACAAAGAACTCATGAAGTTAGACTGCAGGGAGACAAATAACCCTATTAAAAATGGGGTTCAGAGCTAAACAAATAATTCACAGCTGAGGAATGTTGAATAGCTGTGAAACACCTAAAGAAATGTTCAACATCTTTAGTCATAAGGGAAATGCAAATCGAAACAACAAAGAATTCTCAGCTGAGGAATATCGAATCTCTGAGAACTGACACAGAAATTGTGATACATCTAAACAATGGAATACTACTCAGGTATCAAAAACAATATCTTCATGAAATTCACAGGCAAATGGATTGAACTAGAAAATATCATCTTGAGTGAGGAAACCAAATCTCAGAAAAACACATGTGGTATGTACTCACTGATAAATGAATATTAGCCCAAAAGCTTGAATTACCCAAGATGCAATCCACAGACCATATGAAGCTCAAGAAGGATAACCAAATTGTGAATGCTTCACTCCTTCTTAAAACAGGGAGCAAAAATATTCATAGGGAGAGATATGGAGGAAAAGTTTGGAGCAGAAAATGAAGGAATGGCCATTAAGAGCCTGCCCCACATGTGCCCCATATATACACAGCCACCAAGACTAGATAAGATTGGTGAAGCTGGGAAGTGCATGCTGTCAGGAATCAGATATAGATGTCTCCTGAAAGACACAGCCAAAGCATGTCAAATACAAGGCTGATGAACTGAGAACGGGACCCCTGTTGGAGAAATTAAAGAAAGGACTGAAAGAGCTGAAGTGGCTTGCAACCCTTTAAGAAGAGCAATGCTAACCAACCAGAACTTCCAGGGACTAAACCATTACCCAAAGAATACACACGAATAGACTCATGGCTCCAGCTAGGTATCAGAGGATGGCCTTGTTGGGCACCAATGTGAGGAGAAGCCCTTGGTCCTGCCAAGGTTGGACCCCCAGTGTAGGGGAATGTCAGGAGAGGCAGGAAGGGGCATGGCTGGGTAGGGGAACAGTATTGTAGAAGGAGGGAAGAGGGATGGGTTAGGGGCTTATGTTCGGAAAACCGGAAAAGGGAATAACAATTGAAATGTGAATTAAAAAATAAATTCAGTTAAAAAAAATTGAGACAAGCGAGTGACCTTGCTGAGAATATTGTATGTAGAGAGCAGAGGCGTGGAAAAATAATGCTTTGGTGAACACCTCTATACTTGTACTTCCTCTCAGCAGCAAAACCTTAAATTATATGGACTCCCCATCCTCTCCATGCATTAAAGAAATCAACAATCAAAATAGTTTCTTGACTCAGTTTTCTGTATTAAACTCAATAAATTTAGGCCAGGAAATGATAATATTAATTTACCGTTTATCTGATACAATTGTATGCAATAGTATAAAATTATCGTTTTTTTTAAATTTTATTTAATCTTCTTTTACAGTACAGATTTTATCCCCTTCCTGGTCTACCCTCTCACTGTTCCACATTCCATGCCTCCTCCTATGCCCTGTCTCCACAAGGATGTCCCCACCAACCCTCACCCCACCAGACCTCTACCTCCTGGGGCCTCCAGTCTCTTGAGGACTAGGTTCATCTTCTCTGACTGAATACAGATCTGTCAGTTTTCTTCTGTATGTGCGTTGGGCATTTTCCAGCCTTTCCCCAATTCAACCACATGGGTCAGCAGCTTCTGTCTATTGCTTGGGTATAAATATCTATATCTGAAGCTTTCAGCTGCTTGCTGGGCTTCCCAGAGGGCAGCCCAGCTAGGCTCTTACCTGCAAGCATACCACAGTATTAGTAACAGTGTCAGAGCCCTAGGCTTCTCCTTAAGCTGGATCCCAATTTGGGCCTCCTTTTCCTCAAGCTCTTCTCCATTTTGTCCTTGCAGTTCTTTCAGAGAGGGTAAGACTGTGCGATGACAATCCCAAGGCTCACTTGATGCCTTGTCTTTCTCCTGGAGGTAGGCACTAAAAGTTCCCTCTCCCCACGGTAGGGCATTTAATCTAAGGTCCTTCCCTTTGAGTCCTGAGAGTCTCCAACCTCCCAAGTCTCTGGAACTTTCTGCATGGTCCTCCCACCTTCTACTTCCTGAAGTTGCCTATTTCTATTCTTTCTGTTGGCCCTCATGGCTTCAGTCCTCTTCCACCCACCAAATACCAGGCATGTGTTTTGGGACTGAGTTACCTTAATTAGGATGATATTTTTTTGTTCCACATTTGCCTGCAAACTCAGGATGTCCTAGATCTTAATAGCAGAGTAGTAGTTCATTGTATAAATGAACCACATTTTCTGTATCTATTCTTCTGTTGTGGGACATCTGGGTTGTTTCCAATTTCTGTCTATCACAAACATACTGGAAGATGTGTCCTTATTATAAGTTGGAGCATCTTTTGGGTATATGCCTAAAAGTGGTATAGCTGGATCTTCAGGTAGAATTATTTCCAATTTTCTGAGTAATCACTAGATCGATTTCCAGAATGGTTGTACTAGTTTGAAATGCCTGCAGCAATGGAGGAATGTTCCCTTCTCCACATCCTCCTCAGCATGCGCTGTCACCTGATTTTTTGATCTTAGCCATTCTGATTGGTGTAAGGTAGAATCTCGGCATCATTTTGATTTGCATTTCCCTCATGACTAAGAACTTTGAACATTTCTTTAAGTGTTTTTTAGCCATTTGACATTCCTCTGTTGAGAATTCTCTATTTAGCTTATCCTGTTAACTTCAGGATGTTTTTCCCCTCAGAACAGAATATTATACTGAAGTTACCTACAATTAAAACAGATGAATCCCTGGTTTAAGAAGGCAGTTGGAATACAAAGCCCTGATGTTTTTGCTAACCATTCCTTAATTCATGTATCTCAAGGAATTGTGAATTCCATCAAGTTCTTTAAAGTGATGATACATGCTGTAATTGTACCTTGGAAGGAAAGTAGTAAAAAACATATGTCAATATAACATGACTGGGAGATAGTATATATTCAATGCAATCTGTGCACAGGAAATATATAAACAAAAAGTTGTTATGCTATCAAGGGATTTAACATCATTTTAATATTTTTTAAAGATTTATTTATTTTATGTATGAGTGTTCTCCCTGCATGTACACCTGCATGCCAGAAGAGGGCATCGGATCCCACTACAGATGGTTATGAGCCACCATGGGGTTCCTGGGAATTGAACTCAAGACCTCTGGAAGAGCAGCCAATGCGCTCAACCACTGGGCCATATCTCCAGCCCTCATTTTAATATTTTATCATGAATCATCCAAACCCTTCTTGTCAACCTAAACAAATAACCCTGTGATATCATGAAGGTTTAAGAAGGGAAATTTTCCATAATAAATAAAAACAACTGACGCCTAATTTTAAAATGTCTTTAGAACTGTCAAAAATTAAAAACAAGGGTTGGGGATTTAGCTCAGTGGTAGAGCGCTTGCCTAGCAAGCGCAAGGCCCTGGGTTCGGTCCTCAGCTCCGAAAAAAAGAAAAGAAAAAAAAATTAAAAACAAAAAGAAATATCCATACTAGCTATAATAAAATAGACCTGTGTTTATCCCTTACCCATAATGGATTTTTTTTTCATTGTTTGTGTCACTGCCTTTTGGAGAAGCCACTGCCTGGAAATAATTCATTGAAGTAACAGAAGTAATATTATCAAGCCCAGCAAGTGTTACATCTTATATACCTAGAATTGTGTTTATGCTATTTAATAATCACACCAACTTAGGGACTAGGTACTATTTCTGTTTTCTTTAATTAGTACATGACAGGATTGAGGTAGAGGGAGTTTAATTATCTTGCCCCAAGGTCCCATAACTGGTTAGTATTTCTGGGATATCAAGTCAGGCAGTCTATCTTTAGAGCCAAAATTCTGAATGTTATTCCATACTGTATCAGTAGGCTTTCATGGATATATTTTGCAACAATAAACAAGTAAACCATACATAAATTTCACCAGCATCAACATGCTAAAATTTTGTAGGAACACTAAAGGATTCCAAATGTTATGGCACATGCCTGAAATGTATCCACATTGCCTTCTCATTTGTCACTTACTACTCCAATTCCTCATTTCTCCTCTGATGTATGTTCCTGTATCTGAATATATGCTTCATTTGATAAAAGATGTAAACATTTGGACTTTGTGCCTGCCTTATACCCAGTTGCTATCACTTTGCCAATGCTGCCCTGTACTGGCTACCTTGATTGCAGTCATGCCTAGCTTTTTATTAAGAGCTTCTTCTACAGGTATTTACAGCTGAACTCATCATTCTAAACTGTTCTTGACTTAACATACTCCAGTTTCTTCATTAGGCAATTCTTTTAGTCATGTCTGTCTTCCCTAACATTTTGAGCTACATTTTTGGAAGACTAGAGAATTCAAATATCTAGATCGATCAGAGTAGGTGATCCTTCCCCATGACTTTTAACACATATCATCAATTATCTTTGAGAAACAAACAAATCTGAAGTTTCTCATCCTTCATCTCATCATGAGTTATCATGCTCAGAAAGGCCATGGTTGTCATCTCTTCACTAAGCAGACTAAGAAGGAATCACTAATTTTTGTAAGATATGTGACCTGCACTTTTATAAGGACGAGAATTTTTGAAGTATTCATCAAAAAGTACCTTAATGCTGTTCTACATTATCATCTCAGGCTTTTAAATTTTTTTACTTTTAATTTAAATACAACAATTTTACACACTTAAGATGTACGAATGATGTTGATGTACATGCACACAATTTTCAGAGTGATGGTCATGTCCATCACTCCATACTTTGAGCACGTTTTTGTGGTAAAAAAATGAAAAGAGCCTCATGTATAATTCTGAAATGTACTATGACCTCGTATTATTTGGACTTACTGGCAGAGTTCTTCCTTTTCTTCCCTCCTCCACAAGCTCACCAACATCTTGTAGCTGTCACTTTACTCTCAAGGTCAAAGAAATCAATATTTTTAAGACATAAAATATGAAATCATGCAGTTAATGTTTCATATTCCCAATATTCATTTATATAATTTCAAATTTCCTGGGTTCTAAGTTCCTACAGGAGTTAAAACTAAGCCGTAAAATATGATAATGTCTGCAATAAAGCAAATGGACACATGCAAATGAACATTTTATTTTAAAATTATTTGGTGGTTCTTTTCTCTATAGACAAATGGTAAAGTGCTATTAGCAGATATGCAATTAATTGATAATAAAATGCAATCAGTGTGCCCGCAAATTGAACCATTCAGAAATAGGAAGCATTTATCTACAATAAATTAATAATAATATACAAGATACATATTTGTTGAAAATTTGATATTGGGCTTGATTTCTGGGTTCTGTGCTGAGGTCTCAGGATCTGCCCACCACTGAAAACAGAATAGAGAGATAGCATCATCTGTCATTACTAGTTCTTTATAAAAGGAAGCTGTAATCTGAAAAGAAATTTTGTAGGTTGGGAAGAAAATATTTTAGTAAAGGGTGGTATTTAATAAAATATAATAAAACATCTTACAAATATTCAAGGAAAAAAGCTAAACAATTTTAAAATAGCCTCCAATTTCTTTTTTATTATTGGTTATTTATTTGTTTACATTTAAAATGTTATCCAGCTTCCCCTTTGCAAGCCCTCTATGTCATCTCTCTCTCCCTGACTCTATGAAGTTGCTGCCCCACAATTCCACCCATCCCCAATTCATTTCTCTAGCATTCCCCAATGGTGGGGCATCAAGCCTCAACAGACCAAGAGCCTCCCTTCCCATTGATGCCTGATAAGGCCATACTCTGCTACATTTGTGGTTGGAGCCATGGGGTTTCTCCATGTGTAATCTTTGGTTGGTGATTTAGTCCCTGGGAGCTCTGATTTCTTAACAGACATATTTTATGTGTTTTATATAAACTAGAAGCAAAAAATATGGTATCATACAAAAAATAATAGTTTAACACAGTACTATGAAAAATTTTAAACCAGTACTATTATATTAATAATGTTAAAGGACATCATCAAAAAGCTTCACATACATGCATTAAGATAGTAATAATATCTGATTAAGAAAAAAACCCTAAAAATATTAATGCTAGGCATCATAGAGTTCATCTTTTACTCATACAAATTCAAGTATGGAACCAAGTAGAACTTCAACCAGCTTCTGGTGACCGATACTGCACTAAACAAGTGAGCCTTATCTATCTATCTATCTATCTATCTATCTATCTATCTATCTATCTATCTATCTATCTATTTGTTTGTTTGTTTATTTTATACTCCAAAGTGAACCTTCTATATCAACAGGTATCTCAAAAAAATTGCAGCATATCAATTCAAATTCCATTCTCTAAAAGAAGCTTTTGACAGACATAACTTTAAAGGAGGCATTGAAGTATGTTCTTTTTGTGTGCCCAGAAAGAAGTTTCTGTGAATAGGCATGACTACCCACAAAGCCATAGTGATCATAATAGG
This sequence comes from Rattus norvegicus, assembly GCF_021556685.1. Taxonomy (NCBI): domain Eukaryota; kingdom Metazoa; phylum Chordata; class Mammalia; order Rodentia; family Muridae; genus Rattus; species Rattus norvegicus. The sequence goes on from NC_141535.1 coordinate 11,979,782, forward strand.
GATCAATGCATGATGTCTCCACTACATGTTAGAATTCATAATTGTGCCACATATCCATGTAGAATATGTGTTCACAGATTTTCTGTTACAAATCTACAAATTATTAATAATTTAGGCAATAATGATAATACATCTAGTAATATAAATAAAAGTTTATATAAAGCTTTTGAAAAATATTAATCTTAAAGAGTTAAATATTATATGGGAACTTACAGGAACTTATCAGTGATCTGTTTGTTTACAGTAGTGAAAGAAAACAACTTATAGATATCAAGGAAACATGGATCATAGATTATGTAGTAAGTCAGACGAGTTTTACCAATAGCAAAGTAGAGTCAACAACCATTCTGCACTAAGAAATTCGGCAAATGAGATTCCCTTTTCAAGTGAGGCTAGACTTTGTCAAGTTGACAGATAAAACTAACTAGAAAAGTACTTTGCATTAAAACATATTCAGAGTTCTTCCTGCACACATTTTCACTGCCCATTAAGGCTTTTGTGGCTATTCCCAGATTCCCTGAGCTGCCTTTTATTCCTTAGCAAACCTCCATTATCCCTCCACCTCACTATCAATGTTCATCAGACTTGTGGATTCAAGATAATACAAATCTGAGGATCCGGAAGATATACAATAGACTCCTATCTTGCACCCACATTCCCTGACAACTGACTCCTCTGGAGTACCTGAGCTTATCTGAGTTATCTGTTTTCCCCCAACAGACCCCTGTTACTCTGAACCCTCTCTGACCACCTACATCAGACCTGTATATATGGAAGCATACAGATTAAAATCTATTCCCATGCCTATCTTCCTGTCCACTGAGTCCTTTACACCAATATCTTCCCCCTTGTCCTAACTTCTCTGAGAAGTCTGCTATCATCCCTGAATCCATATTCTTCCACCACCTCTCTGCCCACTGACATTATTATTACCAGGATTACTGAGTTTAGGCCTTCTTGCAATATACAATACAATAGGAACATTGAGGTACTAATGCCATACAGATGGTAAAGGCCTTCAAAGAACACCATCAACAAAAATCAGGACATCTTTAGAGCACAGTTGCCCTACTACAGCAAGTTCTGGATATCCTAACACACCAAAGCACAAGAAAATGACCTTACATCCAATCTTTTAAAGATAACAGAGGCTATACAGAGGAAATGAATAAATCTGTTAAAGAAATCCAGGAAAATACAATCAAACAGGTAGAGGTATTTAAAGAGGAAACAAATAAATCCCTTAAAGAAATTCAGGAAAATACAAGCAAACTGCTGAAGGAAATAATTACAACTCTACAAGACCTGAAAATAGAAAGAGAAGCAGTAAATAAAACAGAAACCAAAGAGAATCTTGGAGATGGAAAACCTAAATAAAAAAAACATAAACAAGAGATTTAGCTATCACCAAAGAAATTCAAGAGATAGAAGACATAAGCTCAATATAGAAGATACAAAGAAGAAAATGAAACATCAGTCAAAGAAAATGTTAAATCTAAAAAATTTCTGACACAAAACACCCAGGAAAGTGGGATAACATGAAAATACCAAACTTAAGAATAGAAGGAACAGAAGAAGCTTAAAAGTACCAGTTCCAAGGACCAGAATATATTTTCCACAAAATCATAAAAGAAAACTTTCCCAACCTAAAGAAAGAAAAACCAGTAAACATACGAAAAGCTTAGGGAAGAATAATTAGATGAGACATTAAAAGAAAATCATCTTTCCACAAAATCTTCAGAACAAAGAAAGAATATTAAAGGCAGCAATGGAAAAAAGCCAGGTAACATACCAAGGAAGACTTACCAGAATTACACCTGACACCTCAATAAAGATTCTAAAGCAAGAAAGGGGCGTGGACAGACATCTTGCTACAAAAAAAAAAAAAAAAAAAAAAAAAAAAAAAAAAAAAAAAAAAAAAAAAAAAAAAAAACAGGTGCCAAGCTACTATATCCAGCAAAATTCTTAGTAGCCTTAGATGGAGAAAATAAGATATTTCAAAGCAAATTCAAATTTAAACACCAATCCAGCCATAAAGAAAATACTAGAAGCTAAATTTCAATCCAAAGAGAATAGGTACATCCAGGAAAACAAGAAATAAGTAATTTGATACCAGCCAAATCTGGGAAACACACACACACAAATACCACCAACATCAAAATTACAGGAAGTTATTGGTCGATCTTGTCGATAATATCTCTCAACAACAGTGGACAGGATTCACCAATAAAATGAAACAGGATAACAGAATGGATGTGAAAACTGGGTCCATCATTCTGTTGCATACAAGAAATATTCTTCAACAATAAAAATCAAAATTACCTCAGAGTAAAAGAGTGGAAAAAAGTTCCAAGCAAATGGAACCAAGAAGAAAACTGTAGTAGCCATTCTGATATTTTTAAAAAATCAAATTTGAACCAAAATTACTCAAAAGAGACAGAGGAGGACATGTCAAACTCATCAAAGGAGTGATCTACAAATATAGTATCTCAATTCTGAACGTCTATGCCCCAAACACAAGGGACATACAGAAGAAGGAGCATTTGTAAAAGAAACATTGCTAACACTGAAATTGCACATCGAGGTTGTTGGAGACTTTAACACCCTTCTTTCACTAATTGCCAGGACTTCTTGACTAAAACTAAAGAGAAATAATAAAAACTAACAGACATTATATATCAAATGGAGCTAAAAAGATACTATAGTACTTTTCATTGAACAGAAAAGAATATACTATCTTCTTAGCACCTCATGGATCCTTCTCCAAAGTTGACTATATAATCAGGCACAAAGCAAGACATCAGAAGATTGAAATAACAGCCATGAAACTCATTAGACCACCCACCATGGATTTAAATCTGGACTTGAACAGCAACATAAACACCAGAAAGTCTACACACTCATGGAAACTTAATAATCTACTGCTCAGTGATCTCTATGCCAGGAAGGAAGGAAGGAAGGAAGGAAGGAAGGAAGGAAGGAAGGAAGGAAGGAAGGAAGGAAGGAAGAAAGAAAGAAAGAGAGAAAGAAATTAAAGACTTTGTAGAATTCAATAAAAATGAAGGCCTTGACCTGTACCACAACTCTCTGCACGCAAATCCCATATGGGAGAGAGCTGACCCCTCAGAAGTGCAGACACTCCTGAAAACCCAGAGGAGACAAATTCTTCCAGCCCACATTCCTGACCTAAGAGGAAATCGCCTAGAGCAATCTGTGTCCTCTGGGCACAGAGACCTAGGAGCAGTCAGGGAGAGGAACCTTTAGGTTTCTGCCTGCACCAAGAGTTGAAAGCCAGTGGCCAGGAGCAGCAACACACCTGAGCGAAGAGCACTCTGTTCCCAGTTCCTGCTGAAAGTAAACAGGTCTACAGGAGTGCTCACAAGCAGGCCCAAAAGAGGGCCAAGCCACAGTCAGACTCAGCAAGACCAGCCAACACCAGAGAAAACCTGATAGTTAGAGGCAAGAACAGGAACAAAAGCAACAGAAACCAAGGTTACAGTTCTCCCACCAAAGCAAATATTGGGTATCTAAACGCACAGGAAAAACAAGATTTGGATTTTATCATATTTTACGATGATGATAGAGGACTTTAAGAAGGACATAAATAACTCCCTTAAATAAATACTGGAAAACACAAGTAGGTATATAGAAGCCCTTAAAGATTAAACAAAAAATCCCTTAAAGAATTACAGGAAAACACAACAAAACAGGGAAGGAAATGGACAAAATCATCCAGAATTTAAAAATAGAAATAGAAACAATAAAGAAAGCACAAAGGTAGGCAACTCTGGAACTAGAAAACCTACGAAAGAGATCAGGAATCACAGATTCAAGCATCACAATCAGAATACAAGAAATAGAAGAGAGAATCTCAGGGTTAGGTGATACCATAGAAAACATCAACACAACTGTCAAAGATAATGTAAAATTCAAAAATCTCCTAGCACAAAACATCCAGGAAATCCAGGACACAATGAGAAGGTCAATCCTATGATAATTGGTATAGAAGACAATGAAGACTCACAACTAAAAGTGTCAGTAGATACCTTAAATGAAATTATAGAAGAAAACTTCCCTAACCTAAAGAAAGAGATGCCCAAAAACATATACGAAGCCTACAGAACTTCAAGTAGATTGGACCAGAAAAGAAATTCCCTCCATCACTTAATAGGCAAAACAACAAATGCACAAAACAAAGAATTTTAAAAGCAGTAAAAAAAAAAAAAGGTCAAGTAACATATAAAGGTAGACCTATCAGAATTACACCAGATTTCTCACCAGAGACTATGAAAGCCAGAAGATCCTGGGCAGATATCATACAGACCTTAAGAGAGCAAAAATGCCTGCCCAGGCTACTATATCCAGCCAAAGTCTCAATTAACATAGATGGAGAAACCAAGATATTCCATGACAAAACCAAATTTACAGAATATCTTTCTACAAATACAGCCCTACAAAGGACGGTAGATGGACTCCAACACAAGGAGGGATACTATACCCTAGAAAAATCAAGAAAGTAATCTCCTTACAATGACACCAAAAGAAGAGAGACACACAAATATAATTCCACCTCTAACAACAAAAATAACAGGAAACACAAATCACTATTCCTCGCTATCTCTTAACATCAATGGACTCGATTCTCCAATAAAAAGACGTGGACTAATTTAATGGACTGGATACTTAAAGAGAACCCAGCTTTTTGCTGCATACAGGGAACAAATTTCAGAGACAAAGACAGATACTACCTCAGAGTTAAAGGCTGGAAAACAACTTTCCAAGAAAATGGTCCAAAGAAACATGCTAGAGTAGCCACTCTAACAGGGAATAAAATTGACTTTCAACCAAAAATTATCAAAAAAGATAAGGAAGGACCCTTCATCTTCAAAGGAAAGATCCACCAAGATGAACTCTCAATCCTAAATGTTTATGCTTCAAATTAAAGGGTACCTACATTCATAAAAGAAACCTTACTAAAGCTCAAAGCACACATTGCACCTCACAAAATAATCGTATGAGATTTCAACACCCTACTCTCATCAATGGACAAATCATGGAAACAGAAATTAAACAGAGACGTAGAGAAACTAACATATCTAATGAACCAAAAGGACTTAACAAATATTTATACAACATTTCATCTTAAACAAAAGAATAAACCTTCTTCTCTGATCCTCACAGTACCTTCTCCAAAATTAACCATATAATTGGTCACAAAACAAGCCTCAACAAATATAAGAAGATAGAAATAATCTCATGCCTCCTATCAGATCACCAAAGTCTAATGCTGGTATTCAATAACAACAAAAAAATGACAAAAAACCCACATATATATGAAAGTTGAACAATGCTTTACTTAATGATAACTTGGCCAAGGAAGAAATAAAGAAAGAAGTTAAAGATTTTTTATAATTTAATGAAAAGAAGGCACAACATACCCAAACTTATGGGACAAAATGAAAGCAGTGCTAAGAGGAAAACTCATAGCTCTAAGTGCCTGTAGAAAGAAACAGGAGAGAGCATATGTCAGCAGCTTGACAGCACACCTAAAAGCTCTAGAACCAAAAGAAGCAAATACACTCAGGAGGAGTAGAAGGCAGGAAATAATAAAACTTCATGGCTCAAATTAACCAAGTAGAAACAAACAAATAAACAAAAAAAAAAAGCAAAAAAACTATACAAAGAATCAACAAAACCAGGAGCTGGTTCTTTGAGAAAAATCAACAAGATAGATAAACCCTTAGTCAGAAGGCACAGAGACAATATCCAAATTAACAAAATCAGAAATGAAAAGGGAGACATAACAACAGAATCTAAGGAAATTAAAATAACCATCAAGTCCTACTACAAAAGCCTATATTCAAAAAAGCTGGAAAATCTGGAGGACAATTTTCCATATAAATACCAGGTAACAACATTAAATCAGGATCAGATAAACCATCTAAAAAAACTCATAACTCCTAAAGAAATTGAAGCAGTTATTAAAAGTCTCCTAACCAAAAAGAGCCCAGGGCCAGATAGGTTAGGGCAAAGTTCTATCAGGCCTTCATACCAATAACCTCATACCAAACTATTCCACAAAAGAGAAACAGACAGAGCACTACCCAATTCCTTCTATGAAGCCACAATTAATGACTAAACTTAAGAATAATAGGAATAGAAGAGAATGAAGATTCTCAATTTAGAGGGCCAGAAAACATCTTTGACAAAATCATGGAAGAAAACTTCCCTAACTCAAAGAAAGAGATGAGCATAAATACCCAAGAAGCTACAAAACACCAGACAGATTAGACTAGAGAAGAAAACCCTTTCATCATCACATAATAATCAGAACACTAATTACACACAACAAAGAAACTGTAAGGGTAGAAAACCAAGTAAAATATAAAGGCAGACATATCAGGATAACACCAGACATCTCAACAGAGACTTTAAAAGCTAGACAGATGTCATGCAGAACCAAAGAAATCACAAATGCCAGTTCAAGCTACTAGATCCAGCAAAATTCTCAATCACCATAGACAGAGAAACTAAGACATTCCTTGAATAAACCAAATTTAAACAATATCTTTCCACTAATCCAGTCCTACACAAGATAAGAGAAGGAAAACTCCAAAACAAGGAGGAAAACTACATTCAAGCAAAACCAAGAAACTAATCATCTTACAACAAACCCAAAAGAAGAGAACCAGACAAACATAATACCATCTTTAACAACAAAAATGACAGGTGTCAATATTTGTGGAATATATGATAGTAGATATAAGCATCCCCAAAAATGTTGCTAAAGAACTCCACACCTGATAGATACACTACTCAGCAAAGTGACTGGATGTAAAATTAACTCAAGCAACTAAATAGCCTACCTCTACACAAAGGATAAATGGACTGAGAAAGAAATTAGGGAAACAAAACACTTTACAATAATCATAAATAATATAAAATATCTTGTCACTCTAACCAAGCAAGTGAAAGATCTTTGTCACAAGAACTTCAAGTCTGTGAAGAAAACAAATCGAAGACCTCAGAAGATGGAAAAAATCTCACATGCTCATGGATCCGTAGGAATAACATGGAAAACTTGAACATCTTACTAAAATCTGTCTACAGATTCAATGCAATGGTGGTAAAAACTGCACGACATTTGTATGTAGACAGACATGTAGATCAATGGAATAAAACTGAAGACCAAGAAATAAACCAATACATCTAGAGTCACTTGATCTTTGACAAAGAAGCCAAAACCATTGAGTGGAAAAAAAGACAGCAGTTTCACCAAATGGTGTGGGTCCAACTGGTGGTCTATGGTAAAATAATGTAAATTGATTCATTTTTATCCCCTTGTACTACAAAACTCAAGTCCAAGTGAATCAAGGACCTCCACATAAAACCAGGTATGTGTAATTTAATAGAAGAAAAATTTGGAAAGAGCCTTGAATACATCACCATATGGGGAAATTTCCTTAACAAAACATCAATGGCTCAAGCTCTAAGACCAACAATTGACAAATGTAACCTCATAAAACTGAAAAGCTTCTGTATGGTAAAGGACATTGTCAATGGGACAATATTCAGATTGAGAAAAGATCTTTACAAATTCTATAATAGATAGAGGGCTAATATCCAAATATACACAGAACTCAAGATGTTAGACTCCCGAAAACCAAATAACACAATTAAACAAGTAGGTAAAGAGATAAATAAAGAATTATCAACTAAGGAATCCCTTGAATGGCCAAGAAGCACCTAAAGATGTTCAATATCCTTAGTATCAATATCTGGGAAATGCAAATCAAAATGACTCTATGATTATACCTTACAACAATCAGAATAGCTAAGATCAAATACTCAGGAGACAGTAGATGCTGCAGGGGTCGTGGAGAAAAAGGAACACTCCTCCAATGCTGATGGGGTTTTAATCTGGTACGACCGCTTTTCAAATCAATCTCGTGGCACCTCAGAAGATTAGAAATAGTTCTACCTGAAGACTCAGCTATTTAACTACTGAGAAAATACTCGTAAGTTGCTCTAACATATAAAAAGGACACAGGCTCCACCCTGTTTATAGCTGCCTTATTTATAAAAGTCAGAGGCTGGAACAAATCAGATGTCCCTCAACTGTAAAATGGATACAGAAACTGTAGTGCATTTACACAATGGAGTACTACTCACGTATTAAAAGTGATGACTTCTTGAATTTTGCAGGCAAATGGATGGAACTAGAAAATATCATTCAGAGTGAGATAAGCCAGACCCAAAAGGACATACATGGTATGTATTCACTGTTAAGTGGATATTAACCCCCAAACACAGAATATCCACAGTACTGCTCACAGACCACATGAAGTTTTAACAAGAAGGGAGGCCAAAGTGTGGATTTTTCAGTCCCACATAGAACAGGAAACAAAGTAATCACAGGAGACAAAGTGAGCAAGATGTCTGGGTGTGGAAGGGAAGGGCGAGGGAAATAAGGGGGCATGATCAGCTAGAGGAAGAGACAGAAGTCCAGAGGGCCAGGAGAATGAATAGAAATATGTAAGGGGATAGAGAACAGGGAACCATTAGAAAGTCCCAGACACCAGATATGTGAGAGGCTCCCAGGACACAATGGGAATGACAGTAGCTGAAATACCCAACAGAGGGGAGATAGAACCTGAAGATACCACCTCCAATAGATAGACATGTTTACCCAGCCATCTCAAAATCTTTAACTCAGAATTGTTCCTGTCTAAAGGAAACATAGGGACAAAAAACGAACAGAACCCTAAGGAAAGGAGATACAGAGAAAGATCCTTCTTGGAATTCAATACATCTGCAGACACCAAACAGAACATTATTGCTGATGGCAATGAGGAGCCTGGTATGGCTGTCCCCTGAGACTACTCTGAGGCTCTGCCAGCACCTGACTAAGACAGATGCAGACACTCACAGCCAACCACTGGACTAAGCCTGCGGACCTAAATGGAAGAGTTAGGGGAAGGACTGAAGGAGATGAAGGAGATTGCAAAACCTAGGAAGGACAACAGTCTCAACTCACTTGACCCCTGAGAGCTCTCAGGATCTAAATCACCAACCAAAGAGAATGCATGGTTAGGTCCATGACTCCTGATATATATGTTCCAAAGATCTTTTTAATCTGACATCAGTGGGAGAGGAAGCTCTCAATCCAGTGGAGGCTTGTTGTCTAAGGGAAGGGTTAGAGGGGTGGGGCAGGAATGGGTTGGTGGGGAGCACCCTCTTAAAGGCAAAGGAAGGGGGAAGATGTGGGGGCTCTTCACAAGGGAGTCTGGGAAGGGGACAGCATTTGAAATGTAAATAAATAGAATACTTAATTGAAAAGATTTAAAAAGGTACAAACAGTATCAGAGCCGAAATCACTTAATTACAAACAAACAAATAAACAAACAAGCAAACAAACAAAAAACAACTCAAAGAATTCCTGAAACCAAGAGCTAGTTCTTTGAGAAAGTCGAGAAGATAAACCCTTAGCCAAACTAACCAATAAACAAAAAGACAGATGTGGGGTTCAGGATCAGAATGTGGGGAGAGACAGGAGAGATGGTCAGATAGCCATGAGAATGAATAGAATCTGCAGCTGACAAGGTGTTAGGAATGGAGGGAATCTTGAGTGTGTGCCAGAGGCCAGGGATAGGGAATGCTTGCAAGAATTAATGGGAGTGCCTTTAGCTGAGACACACAGCAGTGAAGAAGCAGCTTCCTTCTACAGCCAGGAAGGAATTTCAGTGGGGAAACAGGGCCATTAATCCACCCACCAAATTTTTGAACCAAAATTTATCCTGCCTTCAAACTGTACAGCAAAAGGGTATGGAGCTGAGCCTGAGCGAATGGCCAAGCAATAATTGTCCCAACTAGAAACTCATCCCATGGGCAATCACCAATTCCTGACACTATTAATGAAACTCTGTCATGCTTGCAGACATATGCCTAGTATGGCTGTCCTCTGAGAGACTCCATTCGGCAGCTGACTCAGACAAATATAGAAACCCACATCCAAATATTGAATGGAGCTTGGCACTCTTACAGAAGAGTTGATGGAAGGATTGAGAGCCCTTAAGGTGATAGGAACTCTATAGGAAAAACAAAAGAGTTAATTTACCTGTACCCTTAAGGACTCTCAGAAACTGAACCACTAACCAAAGAGCATACAAGGACCCCATGCAGCTTGGTTTTCTTGTAGTTTTCAAATAATGGCTCAGGGGCTATCCCTAAGGCTATTGCCTCTCTGTGGAACCCATTCTTCTAACCAGATTATGCTGCCTGGCCTCAGGGGAGAAGAATCACCTAGTCCTTAAGAGTATATGTGTGTGTGTGTGTGTGTGTGTGTGTGTGAAGGGGTATCAGGGGTACTCTACATTCTCAGAGGAGGAAAGGAGAGGCTATAGGAGAGGGATTGTTGGAGGGGGGAACAAGAGGGAGGAAACCATGGGTTTGTAAAATGAATTAAAAAAAAAAAAAGAAAGAAATATATCCCCAGACACCGTGGGAGAGAGACCCGACCGCCTGGTCAGGTGGGCACTCCTAAGGCTGCAGAGCGGAAGAGACCACCAACACTGCCCACACCTGCCCACATCCCTGGCCCAAGAGGCAACTGTATAAGGCCTCTGGGTTCCCGTAGGGGAGGGCCCGGGAGTGGCAGGACCCCTGCGCCTGAGACACCGCCGGAACCTGAAGGAAACAGACCGGATAAATAGTCCTCTGCACCCAAATCCCATGGGAGGGAGAGCTAAACCTTGTCTTTCAGAGAGGCAGACAAGCCTGGGAAACCAGAAGAGACTGCTCTCTGTACATACATCTCGGACGCCAGAGGAAAACACCAAAGGCTATCTGGAACCCTGGTGCACTGAAGCTCCCGGAAGGGGCGGCACAGGTCTTCCTGGTTGCTGCCGCCGAGAGAGCCCGTGGGCAGCACCCCGCGAGCAAACTTGAGCCTCGGGGCCACAGGTAAGACCAACTTGTCTGTTGCAAGAAGGCTGCCTGGTGAAATCCGGACACACAGAGGCAGAATTCCTCTAGGACCGGGCACTTCCTGTGTTTACCGGAAGTCCCACACTCGCGTATCCCGGCCCGCAGCAGCTCTCTGCTCCCAGACCCCGTGGGAAAGAGACCTCTATGCCTGGTAAGGTGGGCACTCCTGAGGCTGCATAAGCTCCTGGAAGGGGCGGCACAGGTCTTCCTGGTTGCTGCCGCCACAAAGAGCCCGTGGGCAGCACCCCGCGAGCGAACTTGAGCCTCGGGACCACAGGTAAGACCAACTTTTCTGCTGCAAGAAAGCTGCCTGGTGAACTCAAGACACAGGCCCACAGGAACAGCTGAAGACCTGTAGAGAGGAAAAACTACACGCCCGAAAGCAGAACACTCTGTCCCCATAACTGACTGAAAGAGAGGAAATCAGGTCTACAGCACTCCTGACACACAGGCTTATAGGACAGTCTAGCCACTGTCAGAAATAGCAGAACAAAGTGACACTAGAGATAATCTGATGGCGAGAGGCAAGCGCAGGAACCCAAGCAACAGAAACCAAGACTACATGGCATCATCGGAGCCTAATTCTCCCACCAAAACAAACATGGAATATCCAAACACACCAGAAAAGAAAGATCTAGTTTCAAAATCATATTTGATCATGATGCTGGAGGACTTCAAGAAACACGTGAAGAACTCCCTTAGGGAAACACAGGAAAACATTAATAAACAAGTAGAAGCCTACAGAGAGGAATCGCAAAAATCCCTGAAAGAATCGCAAAAATCCCTGAAAGAATTCCAGGAAAACACAATCAAACAGTTGAAGGAATTAAAAATGGAAATAGAAGCAATCAAGAAAGAACACATGGAAACAACCCTGGATATAGAAAACCAAAATAAGAGACAAGGAGCTGTAAATACAAGCTTCACCAACAGAATACAAGAGATGGAAGAGAGAATCACAGGAGCAGAAGATTCCATAGAAATCATTGACTCAACTGTCAAAGATAATGTAAAGCAGAATAAGCTACTGGTCCAAAACATACAGGAAATCCAGGACTCAATGAGAAGATCAAACCTAAGGATAATAGGTATAGAAGAGAGTGAAGACTCCCAGCTCAAAGGACCAGTAAATATCTTCAACAAAATCATAGAAGAAAACTTCCCTAACCTAAAAAAAGAGATACCCATAGGCATACAAGAAGCCTACAGAACTCCAAATAGATTGGACCAGAAAAGAAACACCTCCCGTCACATAATTGTCAAAACACCAAACGCACAAAATAAAGAAAGAATGTTAAAAGCAGTAAGGGAAAAAGGTCAAGTAACATATAAAGGCAGACCTATCAGAATCACGCCAGACTTCTCGCCAAAAACTATGAAGGCCAGAAGATCCTGGACTGATGTCATACAGACCCTAAGAGAACACAAATGCCAGCCCAGGTTACTGTATCCTGCAAAACTCTCAATTAACATAGATGGAGAAAACAAGATATTCCATGACAAAACCAAATTTACACAATATCTTTCTACAAATCCAGCACTACAAAGGATAATAAATGGTAAAGCCCAACATAAGGAGGCAAGCTATACCCTAGAAGAAGCAAGAAACTAATCGTCTTGCCAACAAAACAAAGAGAGTGAAAGACACAAACATAACCTCACATCCGAATATGAATATAACGGGAAGCAATAATCACTATTCCTTAATATCTCTCAACATCAATGGCCTCAACTCCCCAATAAAAAGAAATAGATTAACAAACTGGATACGCAACGAGGACCCTGCATTCTGCTGCCTACAGGAAACACACCTCAGAGACAAAGACAGACACTACCTCAGAGTGAAAGGCTGGAAAACAACTTTCCAAGCAAATGGTCAGAAGAAGCAAGCTGGAGTAGCCATTCTAATATCAAATAAAATCAATTTTCAATTAAAAATCATCAAAAAAGATAAGGAAGTACACTTCATATTCATCAAAGGAAAAATCCACCAAGATGAACTCTCAATCCTAAATATCTATGCCCCAAATACAAGGGCAACTACATACGTAAAAGAAACCTTACTAAAGCTCAAAACACACATTGCACCTCACACAATAATAGTGGAAGATTTCAACACCCCACTCTCATCAATGGACAGATCATGAAAACAGAAATTAAACAGTGATGTCGACAGACTAAGAGAAGTCATGAGCCAAATGGACTTTTATAGATATAAATATCCAAACGGATATTTATAGAACATTCTATCCTAAAGCAAAAGGATATACATTCTTCTCAGCTCCTCATGGTACTTTCTCCAAAATTGACCATATAATTGGTCAAAAAACGGGCCTCAACAGGTACAGAAAGATAGAAATAATCCCATGCGTGCTATCGGACCACCACGGCCTAAAACTGGTCTTCAATAACAATAAGGGAAGAATGCCCACATATACGTGGAAATTGAACAATGCTCTACTCAATGATAACCTGGTCAAGGAAGAAATAAAGAAAGAAATTAAAGACTTTTTAGAATTTAATGAAAATGAAGGTACAACATACCCAAACTTATGAGACACAATGAAAGCTGTGCTAAGAGGAAAACTCATAGCGCTGAGTGCCTGCAGAAAGAAACAGGAAAGAGCATATGTCACCAGCTTGACAGCACACCTAAAAGCTCTAGAACAAAAAGAAGCAAATACACACAGGAGGTGTAGAAGGCAGGAAATAATCAAACTCAGAGCTGAAATCAACCAAGTAGAAACAAAAAGGACCATAGAAAGAATCAACAGAACCAAAAGTTGGTTCTTTAAGAAAATCAACAAGATAGATAAACCCTTAGCCAGACTAACGAGAGGACACAGAGAGTGCGTCCAAATTAACAAAATCAGAAATGAAAAGGGAGACATAACTACAGATTCAGAGGAAATTCAAAAAATCATCAGATCTTACTATAAAAACCTATATTCAACAAAACTTGAAAATCTTCAGGAAATGGCAATTTCCTAGACAGATACCAGACATCGAAGTTAAATCAGGAACAGATAAACCAGTTAAACAACCCCATAACTCCTAATGAAATAGAAGCAGTCATTAAAGGTCTCCCAACCAAAAAGAGCCCAAGTCTAGACGGGTTTAGTGCAGAATTCTATCAAACCTTCATAGAAGACCTCATACCAATATTATCCAAACTATTCCACAAAATTGAAACAGATAGATCACTACCGAATACCTTCTACGAAGCCACAATTACTCTTATACCTAAACCACACAAAGACACAACAAAGAAAGAGAACTTCAGACCAATTTCCCTTATGAATATCGACGCAAAAATACTCAACAAAATTCTGGCAAACAGAATTCAAGAGCACATCAAAACAATCATCCACCATGATCAAGTAGGCTTCATCCCAGGCATGCAGGGATGGTTTAATATACGGAAAACCATCAACATGATCCATTATATAAACAAACTGAAAGAACAGAACCACATGATCATTTCATTAGATGCTGAGAAAGCATTTGACAAAATTCAACACCCCTTCATGATAAAAGTCCTGGAAAGAATAGGAATTCAAGGCCCATACCTAAACATAGTAAAAGCCATATACAGCAAACCAGTTGCTAACATTAAACTAAATGGAGAGAAACTTGAAGCAATCCCACTAAAATCAGGGACTAGACAAGGCTGCCCACTCTCTCCCTTACTTATTCATTATAGTTCTTGAAGTTCTAGCCAGAGCAATCAGACAACAAAAGGAGATCAAGGGGATACAGATCGGAAAAGAAGAGGTCAAAATATCACTATTTGCAGATGATATGATAGTATATTTAAGTGATCCCAAAAGTTCCACCAGAGAACTACTAAAGCTGATAAACAACTTCAGCAAATTGGCTGGGTATAAAATTAACTCAAATAAATCGGTTGCCTTCCTCTATATAAAAGAGAAACAAGCCGAGAAAGAAATTAGGGAAACGACACCCTTCATAATAGACCCAAATAATATAAAGTACCTCGGTGTGACTTTAACAAAGCAAGTAAAAGATCTGTACAATAAGAACTTCAAGACACTGAAGAAGGAAATTGAAGAAGACCTCAGAAGATGGAAAGATTTCCCATGCTCATGGATTGGCAGGATTAATATAGTAAAAATGGCCATTTTACCAAAAGCAATCTACAGATTCAATGCAATCCCCATCAAAATACCAATCCAATTCTTCAAAGAGTTAGACAGAACAATTTGCAAATTCATCTGGAATAACAAAAAACCCAGGATAGCTAAAGCTATCCTCAACAATAAAAGGACTTCAGGGGGAATCACTATCCCTGAACTCAAGCAGTATTACAGAGCAATAGTGATAAAAACTGCATGGTATGGGTACAGAGACAGACAGATAGACAAATGGAATAGAATTGAAGACCCAGAAATGAACCCACACACCTATGGTCACTTGATTTTTGACAAAGGAGCCAAAACCATCCAATGGAAAAAAGATAGCATTTTCAGCAAATGGTGCTGGTTCAACTGGAGGGCAACATGTAGAAGAATGCAGATCGATCCATGCTTATCACCCTGTACAAAGCTTAAGTCCAAGTGGATCAAGGACCTCCACATCAAACCAGACACACTCAAACTAATAGAACAAAAACTATGGAACCATCTGGAACACATGGGCCCTGGAAAAAATTTCCTGAACAAAACACCAATGGCTTACGCTCTAAGATCAAGAATCGACAAATGGGATCTCATAAAACTGCAAAGCTTCTGTAAGGCAAAGGACACTGTGGTTAGGACAAAACGGCAACCAACAGATTGGGAAAAGATCTTTACCAATCCTACAACAGATAGAGGCCTTATTTCCAAAATATACAAAGAACTCAAGAAGTTAGACCGCAGGGAAACAAATAACCCTATTAAAAAATGGGGTTCAGAGCTAAACAAAGAATTCACAGCTGAGGAATGCCGAATGGCTGAGAAACACCTAAAGAAATGTTCAACATCTTTAGTCATAAGGGAAATGCAAATCAAAACAACCCTGAGATTTCACCTCACACCAGTGAGAATGGCTAAGATCAAAAACTCAGGTGATAGCAGATGCTGGCGAGGATGCAGGGAAAGAGGAACACTCCTCCATTGTTGGTGGGATTGCAGACTGGTACAACCATTCTGGAAATCAGTCTGGAGGTTCCTCAGAAAATTGGACATTGAACTGCCTGAGGATCCAGCTATACCTCTCTTGGGCATATACCCAAAAGATGCCTCAACAAATAAAAGAGACACGTGCTCCACTATGTTCATCGCAGCCTTATTTATAATAGCCAGAAAATGGAAAGAACCCAGATGCCCTTCAACAGAGGAATGGATACAGAAAATGTGGTACATCTACACAATGGAATATTACTCAGCTATCAAAAACAACGAGTTTATGAAATTCGTAGGCAAATGGTTGGAACTGGAAAATATCATCCTGAGTGAGCTAACCCAATCACAGAAAGTCATACATGGTATGCACTCATTGATAAGTGGCTATTAGCCCAAATGCTTGAATTACCCTAGATCCCTAGAACAAACGAAACTCAAGACGGATGATCAAATTGCAATGGGGGGAGGTTTGGGAGGGGAACACCCATAAGGAAGGGGAGGGGGGAGGGAGATGTTTGCCCGGAAACCGGGAAAGGGAATAACACTTGAAATGTATATAAGAAATACTCAAGTTAATAAAAAAAAAACATAAAAAAAATATGTGAATGCTTCACTCCTTCTTTAAATGAGGAAAAAGAATACCCTTGGCAGGGAAGGGAGAGGCAAAGATTAAAACAGAGACTGAAGGAACACCCATTCAGAGCCTGCCCCACATGTGGCCCATACATATACAGCCACCCAATTAGACAAGATGGATGAAGCAAAGAAGTGCAGACCGACAGGAGCCGGATGTAGATCGCTCCTGAGAGACACAGCCAGAATACAGCAAATATAGAGGCGAATGCCAGCAGCAAACCACTGAACTGAGAATAGGTCCCCTATTGAAGGAATCAGAGAAAGAACTGGAAGAGCTTGAAGGGGCTCGAGACCCCAAAAGTACAACAATGCCAAGCAACCAGAGCTTCCAGGGACTAAGCCACTACCTAAAGACTATACATTGACTGACCCTGGACTCTGACCCCATAGGTAGCAATGAATATCCTAGTAAGAGCACCAGTGGAAGGGGAAGCCCTGGGTCCTGCTAAGACTGAACCCCCAGTGAACTAGTCTATGGGGGGAGGGCGGCAATTGGGGGAGGGTTGGGAGGGGAACACCCATAAGGAAGGGGAGGGGGGAGGGGGATGTTTGCCCGGAAACCGGGAGAGGGAATAACACTCGAAATGTATATAAGAAATACTCAAGTTAATAAAAAAAAGAAATATATTCAGAAATGTTTTTTTTTTCTGATTTAATATTCAAAAACAAACAAAATACAGACAATTCAATTATTAAATCTTCATTATAACTTGATCTTTCACATTTTTAAATTAAAGATTAAGATGAGTAGTTTACTGTTGAAGTGCTTTATAGACTCTTATGAGTCTAACAACTCAGTGGGACTTAATTGTTACCATTTTTATACTCCTAAAATTAAACATAACCCAATGGAGTTTCCTACGAATTCCTCCCAATGATTCACTCATCAAATTTACAAGTATAAATAGATTTCAGAAGTTACTGCAGTTTTATAACTAATGACCATTTTAATTTTTTACAATAAGTAGCTGTAATTCTTTCTACTTTGATTTAGAAAATTCAGTTCAATAACCACATATTAAAACTTGATTTCTCTTCTGCTTTCCCTACATTATTGATTCTATATTGCACAGCAATTTATTATTTAAATCAAACTTTTTCATGCCATCAAATACTACATCTATTTTCTTGCATTATCTTTGTGTTGTATAAAAAAATAATATCTAATCTCTTCCTTGTCTCTGAAAAGCTAATTCCTCCTTACCAACCTCCTCTCCTACCATTCTTCTATTTTTTCTGCAAAGAAAATATATAAGAAATACAAACAAACTGCACTACATTGAACAGATATTTTTTGGGCTCCAATGGTTAGTTCTGTTCTTGCCACTTCTACATATCTACATATTCCAGCAATGTATACTACTTAAAGAATCAGCAACAATGTAACACTTGTACATCATATATTCTCATCATATCTACAGGCATTCTGCAGGCATGAGCCACAAAGTTTAAGTGGAAAAAAGGATCTGTGTGTGCCCTACAACTTGTACTATAAGAATATGTAGGTATCCACTTAATATCAAGAAAGAATTCCAAATATTCTTTTCTGAGATTATAATCTTTCAAGTTTAAAACTTTACAGATGAATTGATTTGATGTACATGGAGATGACATCTATGCTATTATTTTTCTATTATTTTTAAAGGTATTAGCTATCATTATTTAAATTAATTGAAGCATTAAGTCTGTATTTTTTCAAAAGTGTTTTCTACAAAAGAAAAAAAGCTATAAACCTGAAAGATTCAGAGCCAATACTCTAACTTCTCTTCGTGATCTCCAGAGATTTAATTTGTTAGTCTCTTATAAAAATCCCAGCTACCTCACTTTTTATTATGTTCTCATATAATCTTTTCATGTCCAGGATCTTCAGTCATTTGAAACATTCTTGGGGCTTAAATAAAGATGCCTCAGACTCAGTATATCTTTGTACTCTGTTTGTGAGAGTTGTTAGAAAAAGAGACTTCACTAACAGACATAAAACAGCTATTAGATGTCATACAGAGGACTTTATTTAGCTTGATATTCTTCCAAATAAATTTTAAAATTCAGACTCTATTGTTTGTCCAAAAGTAACTAAATTAGAGAAAAACATTTCTTTTTTAATGGTTTGACTATTTTACATATTTGCTTGATTTCAAAGGTGCAATGAATTAAGGTTTTTGTATTTACAAGATGTTTGAAGGAATAATTATTAAAAAGAATTAAACATTATATTAGAAAAATAAATATTCATCAATACTCCAAAATAAGATGTGAATAAAAATCAATTAATTTAAAATAATGCACATACACATAGAAAAATTAAAACCAGATATCAGATCTGAAATTCATGGAAACTAAAATTTTATTGGAAAAAAGATGCCCTTCCCTTCTGAAATTAATATGATGATTGAGAAAAATAGTACCTTATACATGGGAGACAAAATACATTTATTTACAACTGTATGGTTTTCTTTATACTTACCACATTAGCAAACTTTGTACATTTGGTATGTTGGCCATGCCATCTTACTAAAGTGGCTAACAGATATATGCTGCTTCTGGCAACTTTAACATTAAATTTTACCTTGTAGAGTTAGCCTAGACTTAATCAAAGAAAGTTGAGTTCTCAGAAAGTATTTTTGAATCTTCGTCTTGTTAAACATTTTAACTTGTCTTGAGAATAGCAGCTGGTACTGTCAAATAAAAGAACGCTACTTAGCATGGCAAAGTTTGAAAATATTCGAATGACTATTCTCAAGAATATGTTAAAACATTAATTTGAAGTAGTTATTATTATATTGAGATATTTATTATATGCTTGTAAACCTTATGAAGGTTGTAACTTACTCTACTTTGTACACTTGAGTAAACAAGTTAGAGCTGAGTGATCATTTTTTGTCTAATATATGCTAAGTATGTAGAAAAGCTGTATTATGCAAAGAGAAGGAAAGTAAAATGACTCCTGTAGAAAAAAGAAAGCAACTGCTGGAAATGGAACCAAAATTTGCTTTAATAAAAGAAGTGTATGAATAGGTAAATTGATATATAATTATACACTAATTTTAATTTCAAAAGAAAAACATCATTATATAGAAGTGAATACTTCCATCCACCAGACCTTCTCTATAATTTCAATATGCAATTGAGCCTGAAAACTTTGACCACAAGTACAGATTGTCCATTTTCTTAACATTTGAAATAAAACTAAAGAATATGTATATGTGGGTTTACTCTTTAAAGCTTTGATTTTTGGAAAGTAATTCAGGCCATCACTTTCATTTCTGGAGTCTGATTTCAGTGCAGAAAATTTAGACATGTTATTCCTTTCCAAGTGAATTAAAGTACATATTTGTGTAACTACTTTTGAATGCATTTGCAAAGAATTATTCAAAGTGTTTATTCAGATGAATTATAATGCCAATACAAAAAGCCAAGTTTTTGATCCAATCTTTTCTTGTGAGCTGAGAAGTGGATTTTCTCTCAAATGATATTAACAAGTTGGTATCTTTCATCATTCTAAGCATCTTTTGGTGTGTCTTGCCAGCAACGTCATCTGACTTCCCTGTGGCACACCAAGCTACAGCTCAAGCCAAGCAAAACCTTTTGAATCCACTTATACTTAAGTGATATATTATTTAATTTGTGATAGGGAATATACCTATTATTTTCCCCATTTTTAATATTTTACCCCCAACATCCAATATTTTTTCTTAGTAAATAATAGAATGAAATGACCTGTGTTCAAAATGGTGTCACCATTTGTTTTTAATCAGGCCAACCTAAATAGCAGCGATGCAGAGCAACCATCTGTGAAACTTGTTCTTCATACTTTTGGTGTTCTTTATCAACTATTCAAGACATTTTTGGAGCAATAAAAATGATTTGTTTTCTCATACTCAAGAGAGGCACTGGTTCATTTGGTTCTTCAATCATATTGTTGTGGGTTGAATGACTTTACTCCCAGTCATATGTTGAAGCTATTATTATTAGAAACTCACAGTGTGTCCTTCTTTAAGAATATGGTCTTTATAGATACAATTAGTTAAGCTGAAATATGACCATATAAGACTGGACTAAGCCCTAATACAATATGGTTGATTGTACTTATAAAGACAGGAAACTTGGGCAGATACTTGTACACACAGATAGTTATATAAAGAAAAGAACTAAGTTGACACATCAAGGAAATGCTTAAAGTTAAAATGGAGATTATACACAGGTCCTTCTATAGGTCTTTTGGAAAAACATGACTTTGTGATAAAAACCTATTATCTTAGATACTTGCATGAAGTAAGCTGCTGGAGTAGCTCTGGGATGCTGGTATATACACCAGGTACTTATTGTCAACATTTCAAAAGTTGCATGGAATAAATTAGTGAAATTAGAGGCACCACAAATTATGTCTTGTCACTTAATTATCTGAGGTGCCTGTATATAAAGGGCTAAGTACCAAGTGATCTGTTAGATTAGCTTTGGACATTTTTTTTATTTGTTTGGAAAATATAATCCTTAGAGTACTAGGAATATTTTTAAGTTTCCCATCTTAAAAATATTGTGCCAAGTTTATATGTTCAGTTATTAACATCAAATCCTAAAATTTTCAGTACTTTCCTTTTATTAACAAAGCAAATACTGCTAAAATTTTTATTATCTGCTGAATTTAATTGATTACTTTTATCATATATATACTAAAGTGTTGAGCTTTTATTATATATTTTCCTTCCATAATATATTATCAGTAAGTATATACTGTATACATTAAACATATAAGACTATTCTACATTTCTAAGATTAAATAATTGCTATAATTTCCCTATAAGAATGTGTTCATTTGAATTATTTCAAAGATTTGTAAATGCTATTGACAATAAATTAGAAAAGGGACCAAAAATTAACCAGATGTCCATCTTAGTCTTGAAAAATAATAGTATCTAATGAATCTACAGAGTTTCTACAACTTACTAAGGAAAAATCAGTTGTTGAAATCCATTGAATTAATCTTAATATGCAGATATATCTGACAACGCTACATGATCCCAAATGCAAGTATACTGTTGGGACTTTTGTAAAAGGGGCATTCCCATTCAGGTCTCTCCAGGTCTTCTCTTAGTTAAACTAAATGTATTTTTGCATTAGAGTATAGCTAGAAGCCTATGAGAGCAAGGGAGTGGAAAGTGGTGGTTTGAATAGATATGGACCCATAGATTAATGTGTTTTAATTTTGGCTATAGTGAGTGGTTATATATGGAGTGGGTGTTTCTTTGTTATCGGAAGTATGTCACTGTGGAGGAAGGGCTCTAAAATCTTAAATCTCAAGCTACACCTATTGTAAAACACATATAATCTACTTCTTTCTGCCTGATCAAAATGTACAACTTCAAGGGTCTGCTTCAGCACCGTATCTGTCCACGTGCCTCTATGTATCTGTAACTCATCCCCAATGAAATGTACTCCTTCCTAAGAGTTACCTTAGTCATGGGGTCTCTGAAGAACAATCAAATCCTACAACAGTCCTGCTCCACCCTGCCTTCAAGAACTCCTCTCTCCATTCCATCTCCATCCCCTTAGCACTTGAGATCCTGGGATGGATCTGGGATCCACCACGCTCTGCTTAGCTGTCTCTTTCAGCTTTCTTTCTAATCACTTGTTTTTATAACTCCCCCACACTTGATTAAGACTCAGAGCAAGCAACAACAAAGAATGGAACACCCACTCAAAAATATGAGGCCAAATATGCATCCCAAAGGAATTCAAGTCACAAAACAACACATGCCTAGATTCCAGCCCAAAATTACAAATTTGAACAATCAAAACAATATAACTCCCCAGAAGGCCACAATCTTATTATATTAAGTCCCGAGAAGAATCAGTTCAGTAGAAGCAGAAAGTAGTGACTTCAAAATTATAAATGTGTTCAAGGATCTTAGAGAAGATATGGAAAAATGCTTTAATGAAGACTGTGAATATTCAAACAGCAAGTTGAGTGAAATAATGAAAAATTTAAGACTTGAAAGTAGAATTCAAAAAGAAACAAAATCAACTATAGAAACCCATACTAAACTAAAACTGGATGTGAAAATTAATAGACATATTACAAAAATTCAAAGGTAAGTCTCATTAACATACTAAAAGATAGAGAAGAAATTTTTAGTTGTTGAAACAAAGTAGAAAAGGTGGATGGCCTGGTTTTAAAAATATACTGAATCTAAAGCAATCTTTAGCAAAAACTCCCAGGAAATTGGGAGCACTCTGAGAAGACCAAATCTACAAATAGTAGGTATATAGGAAGGAGAAGAACCTCAGGTCATAGGAATAAAAATGCCTCAAAACAAAAATAAAAATTGCTATTAAAGTACAAGAGACATGCAGAACCAGAAAAGAAGCCACCCATACTACATAATAATCAAAATACAAAATATGCACAACAAATAAAGAATATTAAATGCTTCTAGGTGGGGACACAAGTCATATATAAAAGGACTACAAGAAAAAATTTGACTTTTCCATGAAGACTTTAGGAGGCAATTAGACCTGAACAAATATCTATCTATCTATAAATGTTGTTTATCTATCAATAAACAATATAAAAACATAGATTCTAGCTAGCTCAGATTACTATACTAAACACAACTATACTCACAATCAATAAATAAAAGAAACTATTTCACATTTTAAATGAATGCCAGTAACTTCTGTACAACAAATAAACTAAAGACTAAAACTATATGATTATCTCATTAGATAATGAAAAGAATTTTCACAAAAAAGCACTGGCAAGACTTGAGGAACAAGGACATAGTTCTACATAAAAAAGATATATTACAGCAAACCCACAACCAACATCACTCTTAATGGAGATACATTCCCACTTAAACAGGATTAAATACAATGATGCTCACTTTCTTTATACCTACTCAATATAATACTTTAAGCCTTATCTAGAGAAACAGTTCAACTGTAGGAGGGCAGAGGGATACAAATATGAAACGAGAAAATTAAAGTACTTTTATTTTCAGATATTATCATTTTATACAAAAAAGACCCTGAAAAAATGGTAATGAACATTTCAGTAAATTATCAAGATAAAATGCACACACACACACACACACACACACACACACACACACACCACACACACACACACCAAAAGAAACTACTAGCTCTCCTGTATACAAATGGCATACATACGAAGAAAGATATAAGTAACATACCCTTCACAATAGAAAGATCATGAAAAAAAAGCTAAAGAAAACTATAGCTCTATAAGGAAAAGCGTTGTCTAATAAAGGAGCCTCTCTAAGATATTGAATAAAGAAATTGATCAAAATTCTCTGAAATGGAAAGAACTCCCATGATCATTATTGATAGTGAAAATGACAATCCTACAAAAAGCAATCTATACATTCAATGCAACCTTATCAAAATTACAACATGATCCCCCTTTGCCAACACGGAAAGAAAATATGTTCAACTTTATATAAAAACACAAAAGACAGAGTAGCTTTTAAAAAATCCTGAATAATAAAGCACCTGCAGGTATCACCATCCCAGATTTCAACTTGTATTATAGAGGTATAGCAATAAAAGCAGCATGGTGTCGACATGAAAGCAGATATATCACATAATGGATTAGAAATGAACGCTCAGATATATGGATGCACACCTGATGAGACCTGATTTTTGTCAAAGAGCCCAAAATCAATTGGATAAAACACCGTAACTTCAACAAATCACCCTGGTTAAATTGGGTAGCTACAAATAGAAGGGTAAGAATTGTTCCATAACTATCACCCTGCACAAAAAATCCACACAAATGGATCAAGAAATTCAACATAAGATCAGACACCCTGAATCTTCTGGAAAAGAAACTATGGGATAAGCTTGAACTCATTTGTACCAAAGGAAAAGACTTTTTGAACAGGACACAGATAGTACAAGAATTAAAAATAATAGTTAATAAATGAGACTTCACAAAGCTAAAGTGCTTTTGTAAAGCAAAGTATGCCACAATTTGAAAAGCTTTGGAATGGGAATTTTTTTACCAATTATATCTGGTAGAGACTAAATATCTAGAATGAACGATAAACTTAAAACTAAACATAAAGAAAACAAATAACTTAATTAGGAATTGGATTGTAGATCTAAACAGAAAGTTCTAAAAGATAAAAAACGCATATGGCTGAGAAACATCAAAAGAAACGTTCACTATCCATTGGCATCATGTTAATGCAAATTAAAACTACTTTTAGAAATCATCTTACAGCAGTCAGAATGGCCAAGTTTGATAAAACAAATGACAGCACATGCTGATGAAGATGCGTAAAAAGGCACATATTTATTTATTGCTAGGAGAAGTAAACAATTGTACAGCTGCTATGGAAATTAGTGTGGATATGCTTTATAAATCTGGAAGTGGATACCACAGGATCCAATTATGCTACTCTTGGGAATATAACCAAAGAATTCTATATATTACTATAGAGATATGTACTTATCCATGTTCATTGGTGCTGTATTCATAATGACCAGAATAATTCATATTATGCAAAATATTCATAATAGCCTAGATGTCTACCAACTGATGAATGGATAATGAAAATGTAGAACATTCACATGATAGAATATTACTAAGCTGCTTAGAAAAATAAAATTACTAAACTTGTAGATGGATAGAGCCAGATAAATACCAAAAAAGTAAAATACTACATGTTTTCTCTTAAATATGGATGTTAACTTTTAAGCTTAAATATGTGTGTTTTAATCCAAGCAACCACAGCAGTTACATAGCTAATATGGAAACAGAGGAAAGAAGCAAATCTTCTAGGGGAAAGGAAATAAAAATAGTGTTATAGAGGATGAGGGAAATTAGAGTAGGAAAATTAAAAGGGGGAAGATATGGGAGGGACAAGTAGGAAATACAAGCTAACGCTAAAAGTCTTCTTAAAAGTTATATAGAAACCTATTACCAAAGAAGTCTCCAACAATACATGTATGAAATGATTTAAATGGAGTCACCATATAGTGAAAAACATGCATCGAACAGATTATTCCACCAAATAAACTCCCCAGTGTCAGGTATGGGTTATAACTTATTGCGTTATTGGCCAAAGGGTTCTACAGAAACTACCATAGACTACTTGTTATTCTCCATTAACTAATGGTCAGAATCTATGCTGAATACACACCTACTTGATACTACAGTCTTAGAACCTGACAATAAAGCTGGTGCCAAACTACGAGCATCAACTCTACTGACTAGTGTTCCTGTTCATCGCACTTTATGGCACTTTCTTTGCCCTAGAAGAGAAAAATAATCGTTATTGTCTTCTAGCTTCAAACCCTGTGACGTACAAAGTAGACCAGCTGGCAAGATGCACTGGTGAAATTTTTTGAGAGTAACCAAGAACTTTGTTTAGATTTAAGCTCACTGCATGAGATGGAATGCAAATCTGAAGAAGCTAAGGTTGGGTACGTAATGAAGATAATGGAAAAACTACAAATAATATTCTACTAAAAGATCACAGCAAGAAAATGGCTTCTAATAACATATTGCTACACTACAGATCAGAAAATCACTCAACTCCCATAAAAGAACTTTCTCTTGGCAAGTGATAGTAATTAACACAGAGATTTACACAGCTGGACAATGCGAAGAGAGTACTAGACTTTGGATCATGGAGTCTTTCTTTTTTTTTTTTCCCCCGGAGCTGGGGACTGAACCCAGAACCTTGCGGTTGCTAGGCAAGCGCTCTATCACTGAGCTAAATCCCCAACCCCTGGATCATGGAGTCTTACATAAGGTCTCTTTATCTAATTTCCTCAGTACTTGGGATCTATGCAGAACAAAAGGCAGAAAGTTTGTGAGAGTCAGAGGTAAATGTTGCACAAATGAACTTACAGAGGCCGTGAGAGCATGCATCAGAACTGCAGAAGATCAAACCAAATTCCCAGCACTGAGAAGGGGAAATGGTCCCAAAACTCACATTCCTGACTAAAAACTGCTTCCTGTGGGTAAAGGAAGAACCGCATTTCTCAAATGAATTGTCACTGGGTTATCAAACATACTCTACCTAAGCCATGTGGCCAAGAGTAATTGCCCCCCTCCAAAAAAAAAACAGATTTCCATGCCCCCCTCTCTCCTCCTCTTCCTCCTCCTCCCCTCCTCTTCCTTTTCCTCCCTCTCTCTCCCTTCATTTCTCCCTCCCACCCCCTCTGTCCCCACTCTCTCATATCTCTGTACAAGCACTTTTAGTTTGTTTTGTTACCTTTTGTCTTATTGGTTTGCTTCATTTCTTTTCTCTCTGAAAGATAGAGATAGATGATAGACAGACAGACAGACAGGCAGGCAGGCAGGTAGGCAGTCTTGAGCTTGCAGAGTAAGGATATGGGAGAAGATAAGAGAATTTTGACGATTAAAGAAGATGATCAAAATACATTGTATAAAAAGCTAAAAACGAAGTGTACCTTAGTGAAGGCATGGTTTTACATTTTTTCAGATAAAGGCATGATCTGTTATATAGTCTAACATCACTATGCATTCAGAAATTTATTTACAAGAACCAGAATGTTGATTGATTTTTAGAGTTCATATCTTCTATTAATAACAGATGTAAGTATTAGTTTTTTTTTCCTTTAAATAGAAGAGCCCAATCCTGGAAACTCTAGATCACCTCCTCCAAATACATATTCTAGACACTTTACTGTACCATATATTTACATGGCAACTGTATGTGACTATCCTTGAGGAATAACAACAGGGAAGCTACTAAATCTGTAGGAGGTGATGGTATTAGGAGGAGGGAAGGGCAGTCCACAGTAACACTGAAGGTATTTGACAGTTTGGAATAGATACAGTTGAACAAGGTGCTTTCAGTATACAGTCCTGATGGAGTTATTCCTTTCCCAAGTAATTTGCCTTCACACGTAACTCTTTGTTATTATTTTTAATTTTCTTATAATTTTGGGGGGTACAAGGCATGCATATACTATGACACCAACATAGAAGTATGGAGAAAATCTTGTAAAGTATTTTCCTTCGTCCACCTTTATATGGGTTCCAGGGATTAAACTCAGGTAATGAGGCTTCACAAAAACAGTCTTTTCATTTATTATTGAATAGTTTTTTTTTATAAGTGCATTTTTTTTATTAACTTGAGTATTTCTTATATACATTTCGAATGTTATTCCCTTTCCCGGTTTCCGGGCAAACATCCCCCTCCCCCCTCCCCTTCCTTATGGGTGTTCCCCTCCCAACCCTCCCCCCATTGCCGCCCTCCCCCCATAGACTAGTTCACTGGGGGTTCAGTCTTAGCAGGACCCAGGGCTTCCCCTTCCACTGGTGCTCTTACTAGGATATTCATTGCTACCTATGGGGTCAGAGTCCAGGGTCAGTCCATGTATAGTCTTTAGGTAGTGGCTTAGTCCCTGGAAGCTCTGGTTGCTTGGCATTGTTGTACTTTTGGGGTCTCGAGCCCCTTCAAGCTCTTCCAGTTCTTTCTCTGATTCCTTCAATAGGGGACCTATTCTCAGTTCAGTGGTTTGCTGCTGGCATTCGCCTCTATATTTGCTGTATTCTGGCTGTGTCTCTCAGGAGCGATCTACATCCAGCTCCTGTCGGTCTGCACTTCTTTGCTTCATCCATCTTGTCTAATTGGGTGGCTGTATATGTATGGGCCACATGTGGGGCAGGCTCTGAATGGGTGTTCCTTCAGTCTCTGTTTTAATCTTTGCCTCTCCCTTCCCTGCCAAGGGTATTCTTTTTCCTCATTTAAAGAAGGAGTGAAGCATTCACATTTTGATCATCCGTCTTGAGTTTCGTTTGTTCTAGGGATCTAGGGTAATTCAAGCATTTGGGCTAATAGCCACTTATCAATGAGTGCATACCATGTATGTCTTTCTGTGATTGGGTTAGCTCACTCAGGATGATATTTTCCAGTTCCAACCATTTGCCTACGAATTTCATAAACTCGTTGTTTTTGATAGCTGAGTAATATTCCATTGTGTAGATGTACCACATTTTCTGTATCCATTCCTCTGTTGAAGGGCATCTGGGTTCTTTCCATTTTCTGGCTATTATAAATAAGGCTGCGATGAACATAGTGGAGCACGTGTCTCTTTTATATGTTGAGGCATCTTTTGGGTATATGCCCAAGAGAGGTATAGCTGGATCCTCAGGCAGTTCAATGTCCAATTTTCTGAGGAACCTCCAGACTGATTTCCAGAATGGTTTTACCAGTCTGCAATCCCACCAACAATGGAGGAGTGTTCCTCTTTCTCCACATCCTCGCCAGCATCTGCTGTCACCTGAGTTTTTGATCTTAGCCAATCGCACTGGTGTGAGGTGAAATCTCAGGGTTGTTTTGATTTGCATTTCCCTTATGACTAAAGATGTTGAACATTTCTTTAGGTGTTTCTCAGCCATTCGGCATTCCTCAGCTGTGAATTCTTTGTTTAGCTCTGAACCCCATTTTTTAATAGGGTTATTTGTTTCCCTGCGGTCTAACTTCTTGAGTTCTTTGTATATTTTGGATATAAGGCCTCTATCTGTTGTAGGATTGGTAAAGATCTTTTCCCAATCTGTTGGTTGCCGTTTTGTCCTAACCACAGTGTCCTTTGCCTTACAGAAGCTTTGCAGTTTTATGAGATCCCATTTGTCGATTCTTGATCTTAGAGCATAAGCCATTGGTGTTTTGTTCAGGAAATTTTTTCCAGTGCCCATGTGTTCCAGATGCTTCCATAGTTTTTCTTCTATTAGTTTGAGTGTGTCTGGTTTGATGTGGAGGTCCTTGATCCACTTGGACTTAAGCTTTGTACAGGGTGATAAGCATGGATCGATCTGCATTCTTCTACATGTTGCCCTCCAGTTGAACCAGCACCATTTGCTGAAAATGCTATCTTTTTTCCATTGGATGGTTTTGGCTCCTTTGTCAACAATCAAGTGACCATAGGTGTGTGGGTTCATTTCTGGGTCTTCAATTCTATTCCATTGGTCTATCTGTCTGTCTCTGTACCAATACCATGCAGTTTTTATCACTATTGCTCTGTAATACTGCTTGAGTTCAGGGATAGTGATTCCCCCTGAAGTCCTTTTATTGTTGAGCATAGCTTTAGCTATCCTGGGTTTTTTGTTATTCCAGATGAATTTGCAAATTGTTCTGTCTAACTCTTTGAAGAATTGGATTGGTATTTTGATGGGGATTGTATTGAATCTGTAGATTGCTTTTGGTAAAATGGCCATTTTTACTATATTAATCCTGCCAATCCATGAGCATGGGAAATCTTTCCATCTTCTGAGGTCTTCTTCAATTTCTTTCCTCAGTGTCTTGAAGTTCTTATTGTACAGATCTTTTACTTGCTTGGTTAAATAATAGTTTTTAATTTACATTTCAAATGCTATCCCGTTTCCCAGTTTCCTGTGTCCATAAAACCCTTATCCCACCTCCCCTCTCCCTTCTTCTATGAGGGTGTTCCCCCACCTATTTATCCACACCTTCCCACCTCCCCTCCCTGATATTCTCTTACCCTCCTGTGGTGGTGGGGGGATTGAACCTTGGCAGAAATAAGGGATTCTTCCCCCTTTGGTGTCCAACAAGGCCATCTTCTGTTACATGTACAACTGGAGCCATGGGTCTGCCCTTATGTAGACTTTGAATGGTGGTTTAGTCCCTGGGAGCTCTGATTGGTTTTTATTACCGTTCTTATGGGGTTGCAAACCCTTTCAGCGCCTTCAATCCTTTTTCTAACTAATTCATAGGCAAATGGATGGAACTAGAAAATATCATCCTGAGTAAGGTAACCCAATGACAAAAGAACACATGTGATATGCACTCACTGATAAGTGGATATTAGCCCAAATGCTCGAATTACCCAATGATATAATCCACAGACCACATGAAGTTCAAGAAGGACGGCCAAACTGTGGTTGTTTCAGTCCTTCTTAGAAGGGGGAACAAAATGGTCATAGGAGGAAATACAGGGACAAAGTTTGAAGCAGAGACTGAAGGAAAGGCCATCCAGAAATGGTCTTTATCCTGCTCATACTTTTATTTACCTTTTTCTTTTAAAAATATTTTTTATTTCTTTACTTTTATCTCTGGCCCAAGTTTTTTTTTACTCTTCTTTCCTTTACACAAGGCTAGGACAATACTAGTAATTCAAGTAAGGGTTCTATTTCACTATTTCTTAAGTTCGACTGCATATTTTATGTACAAGTACAAGTGCATGCGTGCCGTGTACCATAAGAGGTCATTGAGAGCCAACATCACGTACTGAAATTCACATTTTTACTTTATTTCAGACAGTTTCTCTTTGTCATTTCCCTCTGTGTGTACCAGAATACCTACCTCATAGACTTCTGAAGATTCTCTTGATTTTGCATTGCACCTTGATGTAGGAACACTGTGATTTCATAAGCATATTATCATAATGCACTTTATGTCAGTTCAGAAAATCTACACTCGAGTCCTCACAATTGTACAGCAAACTCTTTTTTTTCATTGGAGAATCTCTTTAGCTCCCAAATCAATTTTTTATCATAAGATTCTCATATATATATATATTAGAATAATATATTAAATAATAAGCTATTATATAAATGTACATTTATATTGTATTGTATGTCATAATAATGAAATTATATGATACTATCATGGTACAATAATTATATTATATGGTATACACTGATTCATTATGTAAATTAATATATAATTTATTAAGGCATATTTATTTTATGTACAGTATATAATTTTATACTTTTTCTTTTATTTTTAGTTTATGTTTCTTTTATTTTTATGTGTATGTATGTTTTATCGGCATATATGTCTGTGAATCATATCATGGAGTATAATAGGAGGCAGAAATGACTGTTGCACCCCCATGAACTAGGATTACCAACAGCTGTCAGTTGCCGCTGTGGCTACTTAGAATAAATACTTGGGCCTCAGGAAGAGCACCTTGTTTTCTTAACTACCAAATCATATACCTAGTTCCTAATTTATTATTCCTTTATTCTCACCTATAAATTTTTCCTGAGAAGGATTGACATATATATATCAAATATGTAATATAAAAGGATTTTGTATCCTTTATAGAACGCCTAAGCTTCATAGTAGAATTTGAGATCATCTACTGGGTGCCTAATCACTTTTTCCTTCATTGAGGATAGATTCTTTTCTCATACAAAATAACCTGTACATACAGATAATACATCACTCTATTACTCCACTCTATACCCATCTCCCCTCTCCTTTAGAATCATTCCACTTTTGTCTCTCAGAAAAGAAAGAGTATCTAAGAGATAAACAAGCAAGACAAAATAACGTATAAGATGAAGTTAAAACATACATATTGAACTTGTTCACAGCAATTTGAAAAGAAAGGAGTCCTAATAGCAGGCACAATATTCATAGACCTACTTCTTCTCATAGTTAAGATTCCATAGAAGGCTATGCTAATAGCCACAATATATGTGCATAGGACCTGTTGCAGATGCCTGTAGCACAATGCTTGCTGCCTCAGTCTGTGAGCAAAAATGCACCTTCGTTATTTGATTCAGAGGGTCTTGCTCTGATATTCTCTATCTCTGGGTACTCTCACAATCTTTCCACCTTCTCTTCTGTAGGATTCAATGGGCTCTAAGGAGAGACAGTTGATAAAGACCCCCAATTTATACTTTGTCTCTGCATTGTTTCCTTCTTATGGAGCAAGCCTTAGGTCAAATCGGGCATTAGTTGGCTATGATCTCATGTTCTGTGCCAATTTCATAGACTCCAGGAAGTATCCTGTGCACTAGAATTTCACATTACCCCCATATTTTAATCTGTTGGTTAATAATTTTAATTGTTAAAAATAATTATTTGTACAAGTAAACAATAATATTGATAGGGTATTAGTAAAGTGATAGAAAATTAAAGGGAATGGAAGTATTAAGAAATCTTTATATATTAATGCAGCATAATAGAGTATTAATTAATTTTTGTAATGGAAACACTGTACTCTTCATAAATGTCAGTCTTCACAAGCATTAACTGAGGTTCATAATAAACCATGGCATCTTCATTTCCAGAGATGATGCATCATGCCTTACAACCAAAGGACTTTTCATTTTTCATTTTCCAGAAACTTTATACGTTGAATATGGGTGAAAAACTTTAAATTTTTCAATTTACCTACCCTAAGTCTCAGAACATAAATAATGTATAGATGTACCACATAAAGTTTGTTTGTTTGTTTGTTTGTTTGTTTATTTTTGGGATGGATCCCTAGGTGTAGTCTCTGTATGGCCTTACTTCAGTCTCTGTTACACTATTTGTCCCTGTATTTCCTATTGATAGAAGCAATTCTGGGCTAAAATTTTGGAGATGGGTGGGTGGTCCTATCCCTAACCCAGGGAGTTGGGGGAGGGGCATGACTAACCTCTGTATATGGTCTCAACAGGTTCTCCCTCCCATTTATGGGGTATTTCAGCTAATGTCTTCCTCGTGAGTTCCTGGGAGGCTCTTGCTTTCCTAGCATCAGGGACTTTCTGGTTGCTACCTCCAGTGTCCCATCACCATTGATACATACCTCTTTCATTTCCTGACCCTCTGTACATATCTTTTATCTCCTCTCATACCTGATTCTAGCCCTCTTTTTTGCCTCCCTATCCTCTCTTCCTCCCAAGTCTCTCCCACCCTCTACTTATAATTATTTTGTTCCCCCTTCTGAGTAATACTAAAGCATAAGTAGGATACGCACCTGGTGGCCCTTCCCCATTTACCTATTGAAATTAAGTAGTACAGGCTACCCAATTCAGGCCTGGTCTCTAAGGCCACTGTGGCCTTCTCTAATGCCAACAGAGAAAAATATGGTATTTTACTACATAGGCCAGGTTTGGAGGATGTTACTCACAACCTTCTGAATCCTGGATCAGTCCAGTTAGGGGAGTTATTGGGGATCATGAGGATCTTCACACTCTGTCAGGCTGAGCCTGTCAATATATTTTCAGACAGCCAATCAGCAGTACAGGCTGTTCAAACACTATCATTCTCCTACATAAAAGTTCAGAATAGTGCTATATACATCCTTATGAAGTCCCTTCAAAGAACCCTTGAGAATAGAACACACCTATGGTTCATTTCTCACATCAGATCCCACTGTAGACTGCCAGCAATCTTGGGGAAGGGCAATGTGATAACTGGCTTAATGATAATAACATTTGACCAGGAGCCCTTGGAATAGGCAAGAGCTTTACATCAGTAATTTCACCTTTCCCCACAAAACTTATGCAAGCTCTTGCCAGAATTATCCATGACACAGATATCCTGAAAGATTTTGTGCCACCTGTGCCCCATTCTCACCATCAGGGCCCCTTAATAGGAGAGATATGAACCCAAGAGGGTTACTGCCCAATGCTACTTGGCAGATGGGCATGGCTCTACTGTCCATCCTTTGGTAATCTTAGATATGTACAAGTTGCTGTAGGTACTTGCTCCTCTTTGGTATATTCTGTTGCCTTGATGGGAGAAAAAAAACTCACATGCCATCAACACTATGAAATCTGCTATGTTGATTATGGGCATTCCTTGGGTTTTTAAGATGGATAATGGCCCTGCCTATGCCTCTCAACAATTCAATATATTTATTACCTAGTGGAGGATTAACCATACTTTTATGATTCCCTGTAACACTCAAGGCCAAAGGAGAGTAGAAAGGTCCAATTGCAGGCTAAAGGAGATGCTTACTCTGGTTATTTCCCTTGAGTCCAAATGTGACCCTCACCTGGCCCTGGCAGAGGCCTTGTTTCACCTAAACCTTTGACGATCAGAGATTAAGTTCTACCTATAAACTTTGGGCTTTCCTGTCCAGTAATACCCCTCTTCTATTGGTACACTGGAGAGATCCCCTAATATCACAATGACAGTAACCTGTCCCTTGCTAACAAGAGGGTAAAGATAGACATGTGTTTTTTCATAGGACTCCACAACACCACAATGGGTATGGGACATCCAATCAGCCATGGAAAAAAAGGTCAGTAATGAAATCTCCTATCCCTCAGACCAGAATGAGGAGGTGGCAATTGATAAAGATAAATCTTTATTTGACTGTGATGCCCATTGTCATGCCAGATGACCCTATACAGTATAAAATATTTCCCAGGCCATTGAACAACTGGCCAATTATATTAAGGGAATCTGTCCCAATAACACTTAAATTGTTTGATCGTCCTCCAGAAAGAGTATATCCAAGTTCAATGGGACCAGGTTAACTGTTCATGCTTTTGATACAGGATTCATAGAAAAGGTTTGGAAGAATATTCGTAGTTTTTTGACCCCTTTTGGATAGTGTCTTACACTGTACTGGGAAGCATCATCATATCATCACCATCATCACCACCACTACCTCCACCACCACTAACACCAACACCACCATTGGGCATTGTCATCATCATTGTTGTCATCATTGTCATCATATTGATTAAGTGTCTTGACTCACAGTTCATGAGGCCTCTATTTAGGCTCCCCCTTTACACCTTGATATGCCCTCCATGGTGGCTGCCCTTTGAGAGCTGGTAGTCAATGATAGATAAAGACCTGCTTGGCAATGTTCACAATACTGGAAGCCTGAGATGAAGTCAATAAGGTCAGAGGAACTCAGACCACCACTGGGCTATCAAAAATAAAGGCAAAAGTTAAGAGATGGAGGAGATTAGCAAAGCAGAACCAGCCACAATGCTTGTACATGCACTGCTGATACTTACTCCCTGAGCCAACCTGAAATGTGCCAGCAGGGCTAGAAATCACTGACTAGAGATCACTGATACTGTATCAGAGAGAGAGAGAGCCATTAAGAAAAAGACAGCATCACATCTAACTATTTGAGAGCAAATCAGGTGCTGGGAGCAGTATATAAAGGTGTGCCTAGTTCCTGCAATAATCTAGACTGCTTTTGCCACTTCCTGCTTCCTGGAGTCTGTGTAGTTGCCTCTGTACCTTCTTCCCCACCCCCAACCCCATCTCTACCCCCAGGTTGTTGATTAGAGCAGCAAGCAACAATAACTCTCCGGAAACAACATGAAAGAGAAGGTGTAAGTTTGTAAGAAACAAGAAGTTTGCTATGAGATCCCATTTCTAGAAATGAAAGAAAGTTCTTGGTGGATTGTTCCTTTGATGAGTATGGCTTTTGATAAGTTTTGGTTGAAAGTTGATTTTATTCGATATTAGAATGGCTATTTCACCTTGTTCCTTGGTACCATTGCTTGGAAAATTTTTCCCAAGCTTTTATTCTGAGGTTATGTCTGTCTTTGACATTGAGGTGTGTTTCCTTTATGCAGCAAAATGCTGGGTCCTGTTTACTTAGCCAGTCTATTAGTCTATGTCTTTTTATTGGTGAATTGAGAACATTAATGTTAAGAAATATTAAGGAAAGTGATATTTTTCTTCCTGTTATTTTAGTTGTTAGAGGTGGAATTATGTTTGTGTGGCTCTCTTGGGTTTCTTACAAAGTAATTACTTTTTTGCTTTTTCTAGGGTATAGTTTCCCTCTTTTTGTTGGAGTTTTCCATCTATTATCCTTCGTAGAACTGGTTTTTGGAAAGAGATGGTATAAATTTGGTTTCTCCATCTATGGTAATTGAGAGTTTTGCTAGGTATAGTAGTGTGGTGTGGCATTCATGTTCTCTTGATATCTGCCCTGGATCTTCTAGCTTTCGTAGTCTCTGGTGAGAAGTCTGGTGTAATTCTGATAGGTGTGAATATATATATATATATATATATATATATATATATATACATACATATATGTATATATATATATTCTCTTTATATCTTTATATGTTACTTGACCATTTTCCCCTACTTTCTTTGTTTTGTGCATTTGGTGTTTTGATTATTATGTGCTGGAAGGAGCTTCTTTTCTGGTTCAGTCTACTTGGAGTCCTGTGAGCTTCTTGTATGTTCATGGGCATCTCTTTCTTTAAGTTAGGGAAGTTTTCTTCTATAATTTTATTGAAGATATTTGCTGGCCCTTTAGTTTAGGAATATTTGCTCTCTTCTATACCTAATATCCTTAGGTTTGATCTTCTTACTGTGTCCTGGATTTCCTGAATGTCTTGTTTAGGAGTTTTTCGCACTTTCTTTGACTGTTGTGTCAATGTTTTCTGTAGTATCTTCTACCCTTGAAATTCTCTCTTCTGTCTCTTGTATTCTCTTGGTGATAGTTCAATCTATGACTCATGATCTCTTTTCTACATTTTCTATCTCCAGGATTGTCCCCCTTTATGATTTGTTTATTGTTTCTGTTTCCATTTTTAGATCCTGGATGGCTTTGTTCAATTCCTTCACCTGTTTGGTTTTGTTTCCTGAGCTTCTTTAAGGGATTTTCAGGTTTCTTCAGCATAGGGGTATTGAAATGGGAGTGGGTGAGTGGGAAGGGAGCATCGTCATAGAAGTAGGGTTAGGGGTATGGGAGAGGGGATAATATTTTAAATGTAAATACATAAACGATGCAATAAAAAGGAAAAAATTTTAAAAAAAGAAAAAGAAGGAGACTTTCACCAACAGAATTTCAAAGATATGTCTGCCTAAGCAAAACTTAACCAAGGACAATTCTACAACAATAGATCATGCTAAAAATAGAAGTGGGAAATGTCACTTCTACATAAATAACTACAGGCAACTCAGGAATATTAAGAACTGAAGGGAGAGCTGATTATCCAACTCAAATTATAAATAATTAATGGTGAATGGACCCAGAAGTGTGTGTGTGTGTGTTTGTGTGTGTGTGTGTGTTTATACATGGGCGTATGCACACATGTAAGCGTGCTTGCACGTTCATGCATATATATATATATATATATATATATATATATATATATATATATATATATATATATCAAAGAAAATGTGGCCATGAACTTGAAATAGAGGAAGAGTATCATAGAGTTGGAGGGAGGAAAGTGAAGGGAGTATTGTGACATAATCACATATTAATGAACATTTTCTACTATAGATAAGTAGATAAAGAAATAGAAAACTGTTAAATATGAATTTATATAGTATGATGGTTCATACTTAATATCTTTTCCTTCCTGAAAACTGAGGCAGCAAGTAACTACAAATTCCATGACATCTTGCATTACATGGAAAGATTGAGACAAACATGACTACATGCAGAGTCTTAAAATTTCAAGATATAAAATAAAAATAAATCTACAATTATTCCATCATAGGAAATGTAGGAAATTTGAAGGTCAGAAGCTCCTTCCCTCGATAGTGCTCTCTTAAACTCACTAGCGTTGGTACTGGGTTTGATTTAGGAAACACCACACCAATGCAGAAAAAGGTGTCAGTTCTAGATATGAGTGGTTTATTATGTTGACATAATACTTTTAGTTCTTAATTAAATTGATAAAAATGATTTAATAAGAAATATAAATTCCTATTAGGAACATCAAATGGGATGTATCTATTTACAAATTTATAAGTAACCATAGGTAAACCTGTAATGAAGGAAGAAATGATATTGCTATATTCAAAACAGGATGTATACACTGTTCAGTTTAGTGACCAGTAGGTAGATAAAGCCATTCATATCCTATATAAATAACATATAGTTCTTAGGTAATGAATTAAAAGACATAAAATGGTTTTGTTAATAAGTTATTGTGAGCAGGAAGAAAATAAGAATAGGACAATATGATCTATCAGAGAGAGTTATAATGTAGATATGCTATATTCACATTCACTTACCCATAAAATCTCTCAAAATGCTCTATTTTTATGATCTCTCTTTGACTGATTATCTCTGTCTTTCTCTATCTGCCTTTCTGTCTGTCTATCTGTTTTTATGTATATAAATGCCTTTTTCATTTTGATCTCTATCTTTTTATGTATATATCATTCATATGCATTTATTTTCATAAATATGATGAATAAGTTATATTAAATAAAGTTAATGGCATATTTTAGTAAGGTAAGATACAGGACTCTTTTTATCTGACAGTTTCAAGTTAAAATAATTACTTAATGCTATAGCTTCAGGAAAAATGAGAATCATTGCTTAATGTCAATAACTGAAATGTTGGCAATATATAATTCTTGATCTCACATTAATACAAAAATATTTAGAAGTGTAAATTTGAAAACACGCAAACATTGTTTTATCATCATGGAAAAAAATGTGTTAGAGTATTTCAACTCTACACATCATGAAAGAGCAGATCATCTAGTAAGTGTGAAAGTATATTACCCGTGGTCTCTTTGACTATTCTGATGGATAAGTATCTTCAGTATCTCAGAGGCTTAAAATTACAAAGGCTTTTGTTCATATACATATAATGTCTCCTATATGGCTCATTTTGAGGAAATAAAGAAGTCAAACTAAAAGTGGTCTAGATCAGCTTCTCCATTGGCTAAGCCTCATAGTATCCTAGGACTGAATTCAGCTGAAAGACTGTTGGTATCAACAACATTATTGGCTGTGGACCCTGAATACAATGCTGGAATGGCCCTAGAATATGTACTTATTAGTACAATAGTGGTATGACTGATATAGTGGAAATTGTCCTGATTAGAATTGGGTTTCCTCCACAGGAGAAAAGTCACTCTTTCTCTTATAAATTCAGTAAAATATCTGATTGGGGCAGTCGCATTCTCCAGTAAGGATAGTATTGTTGTTACTTTGATAAATTGACATGATATATCTATCAAATTTGCCTACAAAATATTTATGTCTATGCCAATTTTCAACATTCATTAGAAAAGTTTCTCTTTCATAGTAGTCAGTGGTGATAATGACTCCTAACTGGCCACAGTACAAAAAGTAAGTTTTTGTTTAATGCTTAGCCACAATATAACATCTCTATCATCAACTACAGAACTTAGAGGATATTAGAAGAGGAATGGAAGAAAAACACATGAACAGAGCACTGGAGAGATGTATCAGTTGTTAAGAACATCACAGTTTTTGTTCAAGACCCATGTTCAATTCACAGAACGCACATGACCACCAATAACCATCTATATTTTTAATTCCAGGAGCTTTGGTGTTGTCTTCTGACTTCCAGGGCAACAAATATGCATGTGGTGAATATAAATGCATTTCAGCAAAATAATCAAGCACATAAAATATGTAAATCTGAAAATAATATCATAATATAAATGAATGAGAATAAGATCCAGAGGAAGTAGTTCAGGAACATGAGGATAGTATGAAATGCTTGTTTCTGTTTATGACATTGCTATGCCACTTTTGGAATCCTTGAAGATGTGATCACCTACAGAAGATCTTCCCAGGATGAAGCCCATAGAACTCAGTATAGAAGATGGAATGGGCCTCATACAGCTTTACCTCTCTTGGAGATTTATATGAAATAATACTTGATTATAGAAGGATTGTTCATCAGTTCTGTAGGTATGAAGAAATTTATTTGAAGGAAAGCAGATTTCCAGCTGGGGAATTCAGCCATTCCTCATTTATGCATGTAAATCTATGCTGACAGACATGACACCATCTTAAAGCTTCAAAGGATTTTGGTTTGAAAAAGACAGAGGTGGGGAGGACTGACTGTCTTCACCATGAGTAGATCAGAAATTGTTTCTACCCAACTCTTAGCCCCTAGCTAACACTAAAAGATAAGAGAGTAGAAAACTAAATATGAACTGACATTAGGTCCACCAAATGTTGTGATCCATGGGGCTTTACTATTTTAAGTACAGAGAATAATTGAGAAAGATTTAATCACACCCAACATTTCAACCAAGCCAGACCTACCTCAAAACCAGAGGCTGGGAAGAGGCTGAACATTCTGCGCATTAGTTCCCTCTGTTTACTATATTTTGTTCCACCTAACCCATATCCAAACATAAGCCCTTCTTCACCCATGTATAGCACATTTCTCTTCTACCTAAACCTACTATGTCTATATCTGGCAGAGAACTAAGTATGTTTTTAAACATGTCCAGATTTGATCAAAAAATATAAACACTATTAAAGCATAAAACCTATCAGTCCTGTAGAAATGTTTGCCAATGAGAATTACTGAAATGAACTCCAGGAAACACATATTCTTAAAAATTATGAAATAATTTTTTATTAAATTATTTTATTTACATTCTGAATGTTGTCTACCTTCCTGGTACCCCCTGCCACAGAGGGCAGACAAGGCAGTCCTCTTCTGCATGCAGATATTATATTACTACTACTACTACTACTATTATTATTATTATTATTATTATTATTATTATTACTATTACTCTGCAGTACATCTTGAATTCAATGATGGTGATTCCTCCAGAAGTTATTTATTGTTTATTGTTCAGGATTGTTTTGGCTATCCTGGGTTTTTTGTTTTTCCATATGATGTTGAGAATTCTTTTTCAAGGTCTATGAAAAATTATATTAGAACTTTTATGGGTATTACATTGAATATATAGAATGCTTCTGTAAGAAGTCCATTTTCACAATGTTAATCAAACCAGTTGATGAGCCTAGGAAATATTTTTCATCTTGTAATACTATCTTTCAATTTCCTTCTTCAGGGACTGGAAGTTGTCATACAGGCACTCTCTTTCTTCGAATTACACCAAAACATTTTATATTATTTGTGGCTATTATTTTCATATTTTTTCTATGTCCATTTACCATTTAGATAAAGAGGGGCTACTGGTTTTGTTGAGTTAATTTTATATCCAGACACTTTGCTGAAGTTGTTTTATAGTTGTAAGAGTTTTCTGGTCGCTTGTGATAGTAACATATCATCTGCTAATAGTGTTATCTTGTCTTCCACCATTCTAATTTGTATCCACTTGATCTTTTTTGCCTTATTGATCTAGCTAGAACTTTAAGTACTATATTGATGAAAGAGAGGGGGGATAGAAACCTTACCTTGTCCATGATTTTAGTGGGATTATTTGAAGTTTTCTCCATTTAATTTGATGTTGGCTATTGGTTTGCTGTATATTACATTTGAAGAGCCAGCTATACTTCTCCTGGGTGTATACCTAAAAGATGATCCACTATACCACAAGAACACATGCTTCACTATGCTCATAACAGCTTTGTTTATAGTAGCCAGAAATTGGAAACAACTCAGATGTCCCTCAACTGAATCTTTACACAATGGAATACTATTAAAAGCAAGGTCATCATGAATTTTGCAGGCAAATGGATGGAACTAGAAAAATATCATCCTGAGTGATGTAATCCAAATCCAAAAGTTTATGCACTATATGTACTCACTAATAAGTGGATATTAGCTATAAAGTACAGAATACCTATATTAGATCCCACAGGCCCAATAAGGATGCTTGAACCATACTTAGAATGGAGAACACAAGAGACATAGGTCTATCCAGGAGGAAGGGAAAAGGGTGAGAGAGGGGAAATGGAGGGGAATGAGGGATAGACAGAAGAATGAAAGAAAATCTGCAGCTTTAGAAAGTTCCATAGATCTGGGTTGGGGAAGGCTTCAAGGATTTAGTGCAGATGACCATAGACAAGTTGCCTAAGAGTGGCGACATGGAAGCAGAAGAAACAACCTTATGTAGCCAGGCATAACCCCCAGTGGAAGAATAAAGACAGTAACCTACCCACAAAACTTTCAACCCCAAATTTGTCCTATATAAAAGAAATGCAACGAAAAAGGTGGAGCAGACACTGAAGGAATGACCAACAAATAACCAGTCCAACTTGAAACACATGCCATGGGCAGGCACCAATCCCAGACATTAGTAATGATACTCTGTTGTGTTTACAGACAAGAGACTAGTATAACTGTCCTCTGAGGGCTCTATCCAGCAGCTTACTGAAACATTTGCAGAGACCCATAGTCAAACACTGGATGGAGGTCAAATACTCATATGAAAGAGTTGGGGGAAGAATTGAATGCCCTGAAAGCAATAGTAACCCATAGTAAGACCAGCAGATTAAGAACAACCACTGGGAGTTCTTAGAGAGTGAGCAACTGTGATGGTTTATATGTATTTGGCCAAGGGAGTGGAACTATTAAGCGGTATAGCCTTGTTGAAATAAGTGTGTCACTGTGGATGTGTGCTTTTAATACCCTTGTCCGAGCTAGCTGCCTGGAAGTTAGTATTCTGCCAGCAGCCTTCAGATGAAGATGTAGAACTCTCAATTCCTCCTGCACCATGACTACCTGGATTTTGCCATGTTCCTGCTTTTGTGATAATGGACTAAATCGCTGATGCTGTAAGCCAGTCTCAATTAAATGTCGCTTTTATATAACTTGTCTTGGTCATGGTGTCTATTCTCAGCAGTGAAACCCTAACTAAGACAGCCATGAACTAAAGAACAACATGGGCTGGAATGTGGCTCCTGGTACAGATAGAGCAGACATGCAGCTCAGTCTCCATATGGATTCCCCAATAACTAGAGCAGAAGTTCTCCCTAAAGATGTAGCTTGACTGTGGCGTCTAAATTCCAACAGGGCTGCCTTGTTTGGTCTCACAGGGAGAAGATACACCTAATCTGGCAGAAAGCTGTTGGGCCAGGATTGGGGGATAATCACAAGGGACCCTAATATCTCAGAGAATAGTAGGGTGGATGGGTGTAGCAATTCTGTGAGGGGATGAATAAGAGAAGAGGCACCATTTGGGAAATTAATTAACTGATTAATTAATTAAAGAAAAGGAACTTAAGGAATAAACACCTATGTGATACTCCCAGCCCCAAATTATAACCATAAGGTTAATTAAATGAAGAAGATAATTCAGGAGGTAAAAGTAGAATTCAATAGATATCTCAAAACAGACAGAAATATGGAAGAATACTCAGTTTGCAATAAAGATGAAATTGAAGTAAAGCATAATATGCCAAGTAGAAAATTCAAAGAAAAATTGTACAAGTAGAATGATGCAAACAGTAGATAGAATATCAAGATAACAGGACACATCTGTACTCAGAACTGGAGCTGTCCTAGAAACCTCGATCCCAAAACATGCCTCCAGAGAGATAGGAGCTCTCTCACTCCTAAGCCCACAGGTGGTCCCCCAATTTCTCTCCATTGACTGCCCAAAGAGAGGACCACAAAGAGCTCATGGGATGTGAGAGGCCCAGGGCTGCCTAGGACAGGAGCCTTCATTTTC
The DNA here is from genome assembly GCF_021556685.1 of Rattus norvegicus. Classification (NCBI taxonomy): domain Eukaryota; kingdom Metazoa; phylum Chordata; class Mammalia; order Rodentia; family Muridae; genus Rattus; species Rattus norvegicus. The sequence continues at coordinate 12,023,592 of NC_141535.1, forward strand.
CATAGGTACTTAGAACTGGGGCTGTCCCACAGAATTCAGACACAAAATCTGCCTTGAGAGAGCTGATCACCCAGAGGCACTCTCTCTACTAAGAGCACAGGTTCACAGGCTCACAGGCTCACAGGCTCACAGGCCCAGAGGAGGGACAAGTTCCAGTGAGAGACAGAAAAAAAAAGGAACATCAGAGAAGCCAAGACTACTTGACATCATGCGAACCAATTTCTCCCACCACAGCAAATATTGGAAAGGAAATAACAGAAAGGAAAGATTTGAATTTAAAATCACATCTCATGATGGTGATAGAAGACTTTAAGAAAGACATAAATAACTCCCTTAAATAAGTACAGGAGAAGACAGGTAAACAAGTGGAAATCTTTAAAGAAGAAACACAAAAATCACTTAAAGAATTATAGTAAAGCACAATGAAACAGGTGAAGGAATTGCTGAGATCTAAGAATAGAAATAGAAACAATAAAGAAACTGGGAAACGGAATAACATTTGAAATGTAAACAAGGAAATATATCCAAGAAAAAAAGAAAGAAAGAAAGAAAGGAAGGAAGGGAGGGAGGGAGGGAGGGAGGGAGAGAGAGAGAGAGAGAGAGAGAGAGAGAGAGAGAGAGAGAGAGAGAGAGAGAAAGAAATCACAATGGGATGGGAGACAATCCTGGAGATAGAAAACCTAGGAAAGATATCAGGAGTCATAGATGTCATCAACAACAGAATACAAGAGATTGAAGACAGAATCTCAGGGACAGAAGATAGCATAGAAAACATTGACAGAATAGTCAAAGAAAATGCAAAAAGGAAAAAGCTCGTAACCCGAAACATCCAAGAAATAAAGGACACAATAAGCATTTCAAACTTAAGAATTATAGGTATAGAAGAAAATGAAGAGTCCCAACTTAAAGGGCCTGTGAATATCTTCAAGAAAATTATAGAAAAAACTTTCCTAACCTCAAGAAAGAGATGCCCATGAACAAACAGGAAGCCTATAGAACTCAAAAAAGATTGGACCAGAAAAATAAATTCCTCCCATCACATAATAGTCAAAACACCAATGGAACAAAACAAAGAAAGAATATTCAAAGCAGGAAGGGATAAAGGTCAAGTAACATATAAAGGCAGACCTATTAGAATTACACCAGACTTTTCAACAGAGACTACGAGACCTAGAAGATCCTGGACAGATGTCCTACAGAACCTAAGAGAACATGGTTGCCAGCCCAGGCTCCTATATTTACTACCGAACACACATTTTAGAATGTAATAAAAATGAAGGAACAACACACCTAAACTTACAGAATACAATGATGCAGTGCTAAAAGGATAAGTCATAGCTCTGAGTACTTCAAAAATAAAAAATAAAAACAAAAATAAAAAATAAACTTCAGAGAGCATGCATTAACAGCTTGACATCATACCTGAAAGCTCTAGAACAAAAAGAAGGGAATTCACCCAAGGGAAGTAGTAGGCAGGAAATAATAAAACTCATAGCTTAAGCCAAACAAGTAGAAAAAAACTATACAAAGAATCAACAAAACCAGAAGCTACTTCCTTGAGAAAATCAACAAGATTTACCCTTAACCAGACTAACCAGAGAGCACAGAGAAAGTATCCAAATTAACAAAATCAGAAATGAAAAGGGAGAAATAACAACAGAATATGAGGAAATTAAAAAAAAATCATCAGATCCGACTACAAAAGCCTATACTCAATCAAAATCTGCATGAAATGGACAATTTTCTAGACAGATACCAGGTATCAAAGTTAAATCAGGATCAGACAGACCATACAAACAGAAGAGAGAAATAGAAGCAGTCAATAAAAGTCTCCCAACAAAAACAAGCCCAGGACCAAATGGCTTTAGTACAGAATTCTATCAGACTTTCAAAGAATACCTATTCCCAATATTCTTCAAATGATTTCACAAAATACAGACAGAAAAAACACTACCCAATTTATTCTTTGAAGCTACAATTATGCACATACCTAAACCACAAAAAGACCCAAAAAAGAAAGAGAACATCAGATCAATTTCACTCATGCATATGGATGCGAAGATACTCAATAAATTCTTGCAAACAGAATCCAAGAACACATCAAAATAATCACCCATCATGATCAAGTAGGGTTCATCCCAGAGATGCAAGGATTGTTCAATATATAGAAATCAATCAAAGTAATCCACACACTATATAAATAAACTAAAGGAAAAAACCCCACATGATCATCTCATTAGATGCTGAGAAAGCATTTGACCAAATTCAACACCATTTCTTGATAAAAGTCTTGGAAAGATATTTGAGCTTCATATCTAAACAAGAGTAAAAGCAATACACATCTAATCACTAGCCAGCATCAAACTAAATGAAGAAATACCTGAAGGCATCCCACTAAAATAGGAGCTGTACAAGGCTGCCCACTCTCTCCTTACCTATTCAATAGAGTACTCAAAGTTCTAGCCAGATCAATCCAGACAACAAAAGGAGGTCAGGGGACTAGAAATTTGAAAGGAAAAAGACACACAGGCTGAGAAAGAAATTAGGGAAAGGACACACTTCACAATAGCCACAAATAATATAAAATACCTTGGTGTGACTCTAACAAAGGAAGTGAAAGAATTTTATGATGAATCTTCAAATCTTTGAAGAACGAAATCAAAGATCACAGAAGATGGAAAGTTTTCCCAGACTCATGGATTGGCAGGATTTATATAGTAAAAATTGCCATTTGCCAAAAGCAATCTACACATTCAATACAATTTCCATCAAATTTCCTACTTACCTCTTCCCATAGTTAGAAAGAGTACTTTGAAGATTCATTTGAAATAACAAAAAACCCAGGATAACAAGAACTATCCTCAACAATAACTGAACTTCTGGGGGAATCACCATCCCTAGCCTCAAGTTGCATTATAGAGTAATAGTGATAAAAAAACAACAACTGTATGCTATTGGTACAGAGACTGGCAGGTAGGTCAATGAAATTGAATTGATGACCCAGAAATGAACCCAGTCAGTTGATCTTTGACAAAGAACCTAAAACTATCCAGTGGAAAAATGAAAGCATTTTCATTTTATACTGGTTCAACTGGAGGATAGCATGTGAAAGAATGCAAATTCACTCATTCTTACCTCCTTGTACAAAGCACAAGTCTAAGTGGATCAAAGACTTCCACATAAAACCAGATGCACTCAAACTAATAGGAAAGATAGTGGGGAAGATCCTTGAAAACATAATCACAGGGAGAAATTTCCTGAACAAAACATCAGAGGCTTATGCTCTAAGATCAAGAATCAACAAATGGGACTTCATAAAACTGCAAAGCTTCTGTAAGGCAAATGACACTGTCATTAGTACAAAATGACAACCAACAGATTGAGAAAAGATATTTATCAATCCTACATCCAATAGAGGGATAATAATGAGTATATACAAAGAACTCAAGGAGTTAGACTCCAGAGAATCAAATAATCCTATTGAAAAATGGGGCGTAGAGCTAAACAAAGGATTCTCATCTGAGGAACACCGGCTGGCTCAGAAGCAGTAAAGAAATGTTCAACACCCTTAGTCAGGGAAATGCAAATAAAAACAACCTTGAGATTCTACCTCACACCAGTCAGAATGACTAAAATCAAAAACTCAGGTGACAACAGATACTGGTGAAGATGCAGAGAAGTGGAACACTCCTCAATTGTTGGTGGGACTGCAAACTGGTACAACCACTTTGGAAATCAGTCTGGTGACTCCTCAGAAATTGAACATATTACTACGTGAGGAGCCAGCTATCCCACTTCTGGGTATACACCCAAGAGTTGCTCCAACATATAACAAGGACACATACTTTACTATGTTCATAGCAGTCTTATTTATAATAGCCAAAAGTTGAAAAGAACAGGTGTCCTTCACCAAAGGAATGGGCACAGAAAATATGGTATATTTATACAATGGAGTACTACTCAGCTATCAAAAACAATAAAATTATTAGGCATGTAGATGGAACTAGAAAATATTATCCTTAGTGAGGTAACCCAATCATAAAAGAGCACATATGGTATGTACTCACAGTCAAGTGGATATTAGCCCCAAACCTTCTAATAACTAAGAAAAATCATAGATCATATGAAGCTCAAGAAGGAAGACTGAAATATGAATGCTTCAGTCCTTCTTAGAAGGGAGAACAAAATACTCAGGAGAGGAAACACAGAGATAAAGAATGGAGCAATGACTGAAGAAAAGGTCACCCAGAGACGCCCCCACCTGGGGAACCATCCCATAGGCAGTCCCTAAACCCAGTCACTATTGCTGATGCCAAGAAGTTTTTGCTGACAGCCTGTTATGGGTGTCTCCTGAGAGGCTCTGCCAGAGTCCTACTAATACAGAAGAGGATGCTTGCTACTAATTATTAAACTGAGCACTGGTACTGGAAGAGTTAGAGAAAAGACTGCAGGAACTGAAGTGCTTTGTAACCCCATAGGAAAAACAACAGTATCAACCAATCAATATCCCCACCAGATCTCCCAGGGATTAAACCACCAATCAATGAGTACACATGGAGGGAACCATGGCTCCATGGCATATGTAGTAAAGGATGTCATTCTCCAGCATCAATATGAGGAAAAGCCCTTGGTCCTATGAAGTCTAGTTTCCCCAATGTAGGGGATTGCCAGGATATTGATGTAGGAGTGGATTGGTGGGAGTTGGAGCACCCTCGGAGAAGAAGGTGAAGGGTATAGGAGAGGGGGAAAAGTGGAATAACATTTGACATGTAAATATATAAAATATCCAAGAAAGATAAAATTAAAAAAAATATCCAAAACAGGATGTAAAAACAGAGTATCTAACACCAAATAAGTAAAGGGTATGAAGATTCACACACACAGAGAGAGGGAGAAAGAGAGAGAGAGAGAGAGAGAGAGAGAGAGAGAGACAGAGACAGAGACAGAGACAGAGACAGAGACACAGAGAAAGAGAGACAGAGAGAGAGAGACAGAGAGAGAGAGACAGAGACAGAGACAGAGACAGAGAGACAGAGAGAGACAGACAGATAGACAGACAGGCAGAGAGAGACAGAGAGAGAGACAGACAGAGAGAGAGACAGAGAGAGACAGAGAGAGACAGAGAGACAGACAGAGAGAGAGACAGAGAGAGACAGAGAGAGAGACAGAGAGAGACAGAGAGAGAGACAGAGAGAGAGACAGAGAGAGACAGAGAGAGAGACAGAGAGAGACAGAGAGAGAGACAGAGAGAGACAGAGAGAGAGACAGAGAGAGAGAGACAGAGAGAGAGAACAAAAGGGAAAAAAGCCAAAGGCCAAAGTCGATTTTCAATTTCATAACTCAGAACTTAAGCAAGAAAACTTCTGCAAATGAAGGAAAGACATGATCATACAGGTACAAGAAATATGCAAAACAGTAAAAATACAGAAATATAAAAGAAAATTCCTCCAACATTTCATATTTAAAACACTAAGTATACAGAACAAAAAGGTATATTAATAATTGGAAGAAAAATAAATAAAAGTCATATGCAAAGGAAAATCTATCAGAATAACATTTAATTTTCAGTTGAACCATAGAAAACAAGGAAAGCCTGAAGCAATGTATTCCATGATCTCAAAGAGTGTAATGGCCAATCTAGATCAAACTACAAAGAAAAACTATCTCCTTTAGTTGAAAAAAAAGCTTCTACAATATAAAGAGCCTTTATGCTATATATAAAAGAAACACATAAAGAAAACACAGGAAGTAACATTTAGTATAAGGAGAGAAATAAGCATAGCTAAAAGACTATGGAAAAAATATGAAGCAATAGTTAGTAAAACAAAAGTACCATGTAGAATACAAACAGTAACACTAAAAATCACCAGCACAATGACTACAATTAACATACAAGTATATAAAAACAATAATTGTTAGTGGTTGCAGTTTTCTAGGAAAAAGACCATATGATAACTAAATGTATTAAGAAAAAAATCCATCTATCTTTTGCACATAAGAAAAAGACCCCAACTATAAATATACGTACTACCTTAGACTAAAATTATGAGAGAATTTACTTATATCAAATGGGACAAGGAACAAACCAGACAGTGCCATTCTAGTATATGACAAAATAAACTCCAAACTAAAACTAATCAGAAAATATAAAGAGACAATAATCGAATCCAGGGAAAGGCAAGCCCAAAGTATATTATTATCCTAAATACAAATGCACCAGAGTATGGTCTATCCAAATTCATAAGACTATGTACTGGTGAATTTAGAGATGGAAATTGACATCAACACGTAATAGTAAACAAACTCAATATCCTACTTTCTCAGTACACCAGTCATCTGGACAGTAAAAATAAGAAACAAAACACAAACCAAAACAATTAAAAATACCACTACCGTTGCTGCCGCTGCAGAGAGCCCCTGGGCAGCACCCCACGAGCGAACCTGAGCCTCGGGACCACAGGTAAGACCAAATTTTCTGCTGCAAGAAAGCTGCCTGTTGAGCTTGGGATACACGGAAGCAGAATTTCTCTAGGACCGGGCACGTTCTGTGTTTACCGAAAGTCCCACACCCGCGGATCCCTGCCCGCAGCAGCTCTCTGCTCCCAGACCCGGTGAGAGAGAGACCCAACCGCCTGGTCAGGTGGGCACTCCTGAGGTTGCAGAGCGGAAGAGACCACCAACACTGCTCACCCCTGCCCACATCCCTGGCCCAAGAGGAAACTGTATAAGGCCTCTGGGCTCCCGTGGGGGAGGGCCCAGGAGCGGCAGGACCCCTGCCAGAGACACTGCCGGACCCTGAAGGAAACAGACCGGATAAACAGTTCTCTGCACCCAAATCCCGTGGGAGGGAGAGCTAAACCTTCAGAGAGGCAGACAAGCCTGGGAAACCAGAAGAGACTGCTCCCTGCACACACATCTCGGAAGCCAGAGGAAAAAGCCAAAGACCATCTGGAACCCTGGTGCACTGAAGCTCCCAGAAGGGGCTGCACAGGTCTTCCTGGTTGCTGCCGCTGCAGAGAGCCCCTGGGCAGCACCCCACGAGCGAACCTGAGCCTCGGGACCACAGGTAAGACCAAATTTTCTGGTGCAAGAAAGCTGCCTGGTGAACTCAAGACACAGGCCCACAGGAACAGCTGAAGACCTGTAGAGAGGAAAAACTACACGCCCGAAAGCAGAACACTCTGTCCCCATAACTGACTGAAAGAAAACAGGAAAACAGGTCTACAGCACTCCTGACACACAGGCTTATAGGACAGTCTAGCCACTGTCAGAAATAGCAGAACAAAGTAACACTAGAGATAATCTGATGGCGAGAGGCATGCGCAGGTACCCAAGCAACAGAAACCAAGACTACATGCCATCATCGGAGCCCAATTCTCCCACCAAAACAAACATGGAATATCCAAACACACCAGAAAAGCAAGATCTAGTTTCAAAATCATATTTGATCATGATGCTGGAGGACTTCAAGAAAGACATGAACACACTTAGGGAAACACAGGAAAACATTAATAAACAAGTAGAAGCCTACAGAGAGGAATTGCAAAAATCCCTGAAAGAATTCCAGGAAAACACAATCAAACAGTTGAAGGAATTAAAAATGGAAATAGAAGCAATCAAGAAAGAACACATGGAAACAACCCTGGATATAGAAAACCAAAAGAAGAGACAAGGAGCTGTAGATACAAGCTTCACCAACAGAATACAAGAGATGGAAGAGAGAATCTCAGGAGCAGAAGATTCAATAGAAATCATTGACTCAACTGTCAAAGATAATGTAAAGCAGAAAAAGCTACTGGTCCAAAACATACAGGAAATCCAGGACTCAATGAGAAGATCAAACCTAAGGATAATAGGTATAGAAGAGAGTGAAGACTCCCAGCTCAAAGGACCAGTAAATATCTTCAACAAAATCATAGAAGAAAACTTCCCTAACCTAAAAAAAGAGATACCCATAGACATACAAGAAGCCTACAGAACTCCAAATAGATTGGACCAGAAAAGAAACACCTCCCGTCACATAATTGTCAAAACACCAAACGCACAAAATAAAGACAGAATATTAAAAGCAGTAAGGGAAAAAGGTCAAGTAACATATAAAGGGAGACCTATCAGAATCACACCAGACTTCTCGCCAGAAACTATGAAGGCCAGAAGATCCTGGACTGATGTCATACAGACCCTAAGAGAACACAAATGCCAGCCCAGGTTACTGTATCCAGCAAAACTCTCAATTAACATTGATGGAGAAACCAAGATATTCCATGACAAAACCAAATTTACACAATATCTTTCTACAAATCCAGCACTACAAAGGATAATAAATGGTAAAGCCCAACATAAGGAGGCAAGCTATACCCTAGAAGAAGCAAGAAACTAATCATCTTGGCAACAAAACAAAGAGAATGAAAGCACACAAACATAACCTCACATCCAAATATGAATATAACGGGAAGCAATAATCACTATTCCTTAATATCTCTCAATATCAATGGCCTCAACTCCCCAATAAAAAGACATAGATTAACAAACTGGATACGCAAGGAGGACCCTGCATTCTGCTGCCTACAGGAAACACACCTCAGAGACAAAGACAGACACTACCTCAGAGTGAAAGGCTGGAAAACAACTTTCCAAGCAAATGGTCAGAAGAAGCAAGCTGGAGTAGCCATTCTAATATCAAATAAAATCAATTTTCAATTAAAAGTCATCAAAAAAGATAAGGAAGGACACTTCATATTCATCAAAGGAAAAATCAACCAAGATGAACTCTCAATCCTAAATATCTATGCCCCAAATACAAGGGCACCTACATACGTAAAAGAAACCTTATAAAGCTCAAAACACACATTGCACCTCACACAATAATAGTGGGAGATTTCAACACCCCACTCTCATCAATGGACAGATCATGGAAACAAATTAAACAGTGATGTCGACAGACTAAGAGAAGTCATGAGCCAAATGGACTTAACGGATATTTATAGAACATTCTATCCTAAAGCAAAAGGATATACCTTCTTCTCAGCTCCTCATGGTACTTTCTCCAAAATTGACCATATAATTGGTCAAAAAACGGGCCTCAACAGGTACAGAAAGATAGAAATAATCCCATGCGTGCTATCGGACCACCACGGCCTAAAACTGGTCTTCAATAACAATAAGGGAAGAATGCCCACATATACGTGGAAATTGAACAATGCTCTACTCAACGATAACCTGGTCAAGGAAGAAATAAAGAAAGAAATTAAAAACTTTTTAGAATTTAATGAAAATGAAGATACAACATACTCAAACTTATGGGACACAATGAAAGCTGTGCTAAGAGGAAAACTCATAGCGCTGAGTGCCTGCTGAAAGAAACAGGAAAGAGCATATGTCAGCAGCTTGACAGCACACCTAAAAGCTCTAGAACAAAAAGAAGCAAATACACCCAGGAGGAGTAGAAGGCAGGAAATAATCAAACTCAGAGCTGAAATCAACCAAGTAGAAACAAAAAGGACCATAGAAAGAATCAACAGAACCAAAAGTTGGTTCTTTGAGAAAATCAACAAGATAGATAAACCCTAAGCCAGACTAACGAGAGGACACAGAGAGTGTGTCCAAATTATCAAAACCAGAAATGAAAAGGGAGACATATCTACAGATTCGGAGGAAATTCAAAAAATCATCAGATCTTACTATAAAAACCTATATTCAACAAAATTTGAAAATCTTCAGGAAATGGACAATTTCCTGACAGATACCAGGTATCGAAGTTAAATCAGGAACAGATAAACCAGTTAAACAATACCATAACTCCTAAGGAAATAGAAGCAGTCATTAAAGGTCTCCCAACCAAAAAGAGCCCAGGTCCAGACGGGTTTAGTGCAGAATTCTATCAAACCTTCATAGAAGACCTCATACCAATATTATCCAAACTATTCCACAAAATTGAAACAGATGGAGCCCTACCGAATTCCTTCTACGAAGCCACAATTACTCTTATACCTAAACCACACAAAGACACAACAAAGAAAGAGAACTTCAGACCAATTTCCCTTATGAATATCGACGCAAAAATACTCAATAAAATTCTGGCAAACCGAATTCAAGAGCACATCAAAACAATCATCCACCATGATCAAGTAAGCTTCATCCCAGGCATGCAGGGATGGTTTAATATATGGAAAACCATCAACGTGATCCATTATATAAACAAACTGAAAGAACAGAACCACATGATCATTTCATTAGATGCTGAGAAAGCATTTGACAAAATTCAACACCCCTTCATGATAAAAGTCCTGGAAAGAATAGGAATTCAAGGCCCATACCTAAACATAGTAAAAGCCATATACAGTAAACCAGTTGCTAACATTAAACTAAATGGAGAGAAACTTGAAGCAATCCCACTAAAATCAGGGACTAGACAAGGCTGCCCACTCTCTCCCTACTTATTCAATATAGTTCTGAAGTTCTAGCCAGAGCAATCAGACCACAAAAGGAGATCAAGGGGATACAGATCGGAAAAGAAGAGGTCAAAATATCACTATTTGCAGATGACATGATAGTATATTTAAGTGATCCCAAAAGTTCCACCAGAGAACTACTAAAGCTGATAAACAACTTCAGCAAAGTGGCTGGGTATAAAATTAACTCAAATAAATCAGTTGCCTTCCTCTATACAAAAAAGAAACAAGCCGAGAAAGAAATTAGGGAAACGACACCCTTCATAATAGACCCAAATAATATAAAGTACCTCGGTGTGACTTTAACCAAGTAAGTAAAAGATCTGTACAATAAGAACTTCAAGACACTGAGGAAAGAAATTGAAGAAGACCTCAGAAGATGGAAAGATCCCCCATGCTCATGGATTGGCAGGATTAATATAGTAAAAATGGCCATTTTACCAAAAGCAATCTACAGATTCAATGCAATCCCCATCAAAATACCAATCCAATTCTTCAAAGAGTTAGACAGAACAATTTGCAAATTCATCTGGAATAACAAAAAACCCAGGATAGCTAAAGCTATCCTCAACAATAAAAGGACTTCAGGGGGAATCACTATCCCTGAACTCAAGCAGTATTACAGAGCAATAGTGATAAAAACTGTACGGTATTGGTACAGAGACAGACAGATAGACCAATGGAATAGAATTGAAGACCCAGAAATGAACCCACACACCTATGGTAACTTGATTTTTGACAAAGGAGCCAAAACCATCCAATGGAAAAAAGATAGCATTTTCAGCAAATGGTGCTGGTTCAACTGGAGGGCAACATGTAGAAGAATGCAGATCGATCCATGCTTATCACCCAGTACAAAGCTTAAGTCCAAGTGGATCAAGGACCTCCACATCAAACCAGACACACTCAAACTAATAGAAGAAAAACTAGGGAAGCATCTGGAACACATGGGCACTTGAAAAAATTTCTTGAACAAAACACCAATGGCTTATGCTCTAAGATCAAGAATCGACAAATGGGATCTCATAAAACTGCAAAGCTTCTGTAAGGCAAAGGACACTGTGGTTAGGACAAAACGGCAACCAACAGATTGGGAAAAGATCTTTACCAATCCTACAACAGATACAGGCCTTATATCCAAATATACAAAGAACACAAGAAGTTAGACCGCAGGGAAACAAATAACCCTATTAAAAAATGGGGTTCAGAGCTAAACAAAGAATTCACAGCTGAGGAATGCCGAATGGCTGAGAAACACCTAAAGAAATGTTCAACATCTTTAGTCATAAGGGAAATGCAAATCAAAACAACCCTGAGATTTCACCTCACACCAGTGTGATTGGCTAAGATCAAAAACTCAGGTGACAGCAGATGCTGGCGAGGATGTGGAGAAAGAGGAACACTCCTCCATTGTTGGTGGGATTGCAGACTGGTACAACCATTCTGGAAATCAGTCTGGAGGTTCCTCAGAAAATTGGACATTGAACTGCCTGAGGATCCAGCTATACCTCTCTTGGGCATATACCCAAAAGATGCCTCAACATATAAAAGAGACACGTGCTCCACTATGTTCATCGCAGCCTTATTTATAATAGCCAGAAAATGGAAAGAACCCAGATGCCCTTCAACAGAGGAATGGATACAGAAAATGTGGTACATCTACACAATGGAATATTACTCAGCTATCAAAAACAACGAGTTTATGAAATTCGTAGGCAAATGGTTGGAACTGGAAAATATCATCCTGAGTGAGCTAACCCAATCACAGAAAGATATACATGGTATGCACTCATTGATAAGTGGCTATTAGCCCAAATGCTTGAATTACCCTAGATCCCTAGAACAAACGAAACTCAAGACGGATGATCAAAATGTGAATGCTTCAGTCCTTCTTTAAATGAGGAAAAAGAATACCCTTGGCAGGGAAGGGAGAGGCAAAGATTAAAACAGAGACTGAAGGAACACCCATTCAGAGCCTGCCCCACATGTGGCCCATACATATACAGCCACCTAATTAGACAAGATGGATGAAGCAAAGAAGTGCAGACCGACAGGAGCCGGATGTAGATCGCTCCTGAGAGACACAGCCAGAATACAGCAAATACAGAGGCGAATGCCAGCAGCAAACCACTGAACTGAGAATAGGTCCCCTATTGAAGGAATCAGAGAAAGAACTGAAAGAGCTTGAAGGGGCTCGAGACCCCAAAAGTACAACAATGCCAAGCAACCAGAGCTTCCAGGGACTAAGCCACTACCTAAAGACTATACATGGACTGACCCTGGACTCTGACCCCATAGGTAGCAATGAATATCCTAGTGAGACCACCAGTGGAAGGGGAAGCCCTGGGTCCTGCTAAGACTGAACCCCCAGTGAACTAGTCTATGGGGGGAGGGCGGCAATGGGGGGAGGGTTTGGAGGGGAACACCCATAAGGAAGGGGAGGGGGGAGGGGGATGTTTGCCCGGAAACCGGGAAAGGGAATAACACTCGATATGTATATAAGAAATACTCAAGTTAATAAAAAAAAAAAAAGAAAAAAAAATTTATATAGATGCAAGAGTCAAAAAAAAAAATACCACTACCACCACGACCAACAGCAACAATAAAGAAAGCTCAGAAGTAAATGACATCATATATCAAACACACTTAATAGATATCTGTAGAATATTCAAGCCAAACACCAAAGAATACACAATGGACTCAGTATCAAACAGATATATTTTGGGACAAAAACAAACTTAAAAATTTTAAAGGATTGTAATTCCTCCTGCTATCTTAACTGACTTGAGTGCAAAAAACTTAAAATTGACAGCAAACAAGTCTCAAGTAAATACAGACACTCATGTAGATGAAATAACTCATTACTGAATGATAAATTGGTCAAAGAAGTCAAGAAAGAAAGAAAAAATACTACTGGAATGAAATGAAAATGAAAACAAACACAAATACATTTTCTGAGATGAAAAAAAGATCCTAATATAAGCAAAAAATATTATCTCTATTCACCTACACTAACAAACTAAAAGAGAGCACAAGTTAATGGCTTAATAAATTCTTAAAAATTTTGGGAAAAAGAAAAGAACAAACCAAACACAAGCCCAAGTGATAGGAAGGAATAATAAAAGTTAGAGCAGTCATTAACAAAATAAAAGAATGAAAGCCTCACAAAAATTCCACCGAAGTCTAGGATATTTCTGAGAAATGGTAAAGAAGACTGAAATAATCTTGTACCAATTAACTAGTCAAATTGAACAAAAGAAAAAGCATCAAAAGAAAGAGAAATAAATGGGGAAATAGTATATAGTACTGCAAAGAAATTCAGAATATTATAAAAAATTATAAAACTCTGTTCTCTATTATGTTTTAAAACCTAATATGAATGGGTGAATTTTTATATTTAGCCAAACCACCAAAATAAGCAAAGAATAAATTAACAACCTAAATAGACCCCCCAAAATATAAAGATATTGAAATAAGAATGAAAGACTTCCGTCTGAAAAAGCCCAGAGTACGGAAACTGGGCTACATTTAATTGAGTTGTTGACCAAAGGGATCTGTTGAAACCCACAAAACAACACAGACCATTCCCTGAACTAGAGGTTGCTCTCTCCAAACTAATAGCCAGGGCCCCATTGTTGAAGACAGAGCCTGCATTATTCACTGAACATTAAGAAGGTAGTATAGAGCCTTCACCCTTACATGCTAGTGTCTTTGGTACAGGAAGATACTCTGCATGCTGCCAATGGAAAAATTTAAACAACTATACAGCCACAAACATCTGCAATATGCTAGTGTAATTGTATCATACAGCTTGTAAGAGTAACTGGTTTGACTTAAGTTTCACTCTACAAGTTCATATGTTGGAACCTGAACCAACACTGCTTGCGTAACCAGAAGAGGCCCAGTGAATGATGCTTGAGTTTCTGTGAGTTCCTACGAGTTTTGCTTAATCGATTCACAAGTCCTTGTTTTCTTGGTGTCCTCCATCCCTTCTGGATGTTATACCATTTCTAACTCCTCTTCCAGAGTTTTTTGAGATCTTTGGGGGAGAGATTTGTAAAAACACCCATTTAGGGCAAAGTGTTTAAAGGTCTCTCACACTATGCAATGTCTGGCTGTGGGTCTCTGTTTTGTTTACATCTGCTGCAGGAAGAAGCTTCTCTAATTACAGATGAACAAAGCACAAATCACTAAGTATCCTTTAAAAGTAGCTTATATGCTCATGAGTAGATGACTAACAGGAACCTCAGTAGAATAATTGGACATACTTTGTCTCAATGACATGTCAGGAGCTTTTAAATTTTTTCTTATTTTTATTTAATTTTATTTGTATATATGTGTTTTCTCTTTTTATCTTATAGGTCCTTTGAGCATGTAATATGGCTTCAAAGTTTGTATTTTTATGAGATTCCTGAGTATATTGCAAGTGTGCCTATGAATCTGTATCTGCTTCTTGTGTGTTTTAAAAGCTCTTTCCCTTGTGTTTATTTCAGTTTTTTAATTGTGATGTATTAGTTTTTGTTTTGTATTGTATTATACTATATTATATCATAATCCTTTAAAAGCTTGTTTGTTTTCTAACAAAAGAGAAAAAGAAGGTGGATCAGAATGTGAGTTAATGTAGAGCAGAAGTGACAGAAGTAGAGAAAAAAACATAAGCAAGATATATTATGTTGAGAAAAAGACTATTTTCAAAAAGGAAGAAAAAGAAAAAGTCCAAGTATTCATAATAGAATACTGAGTTTTTTTCATGAACCAAAGGCAACCTTTCTTAATTTCTGCAAAAAGAATTGAATTCAAAGTGGAAGATAAAGAAAAAGAGGAAGAGGAGGAGGAAGAGGAAGAAGATGAAGAGCTGAAGAGCTAGAAGAAAAAGGAGGAGGAAAAGAAGGAGGAGGGAGATGGGGAGGGAGAAGGGGAGGGAGAGGGAGAGGGAAAGGGAGAGGTAGAAGGAGAGGAGGAGGAGCAGGAGGAGGAGCAGGAGCAGGAGAAAGGAGAAGGAAAAAGGGAGGGAAATAAAGAGGAAGAGGAGAAGGGGGAAAAGGAGGAGGAAACGTCCTAAGAGTTTCTATAGAGTCAGTATCATTCTAATATCAAAACTAGCTAAAGAAACAACAACAAAATCAAAGGCCAATGTTTCTGAGAAAGAAAGATTCATGAAAACTCGATAGAGTACCTCAAAACCCTATAGAGTTATACTTCAGAAAGATTGTCTGTCATGTTGATGTAAGCTTTATGCCTGAAATATGAGGATGTTTTAACATGCATAAGTCATTAAATGTAATTGATAAAACTTATGGAATTAAGAAAAAAATCTCGGGGTTGGGGATTTAGCTCAGCAGTAGAGCACTTGCCTAGCAAGCGCAAGGCCCTGGGTTCGGTCCCCAGCTCCGAAAAAAAGAAAAAAGAAAAAAAATCTCAATATATACCTAAAAAGCCTTTGAAAAATTCAACATGCCTTCACAAAAAGATTTTAAAAATTGTGGGACTAGAGGAAATATATCACAGTATAATTAAAGGTAGATATTAAAAACCACAGGTAACATTATCCTAAATATAGGAAAACTTGAAGCAATACAAGTGAAGTCAAGAATGAGACAGGACTTTCTACTATCCCCATTTTCAATATTGTGCTTGAAACACTTGCAGGAACAATTTGTATGAGAAGAAAGCTAAAGGATAGAAATAGAAAAATAGTTCAAGCTAATTCTGTTTGCAGATGATGTATTATATATTAGATATTCTAAATATTCAACCAAAAACCTAAAATAATATATTCATAAATATGATAGATTATGAAAGTCATATGAACATGTTTTTGATAAACCTACAATAGTCATACAGAGAAATAATGGATACACTTCCATTTACAATCTTCTGAAGAAAACAAAAATGAACCTAAGGGAGGAAGTGAAGATTTAGAATGAGAACTTTAAATCACTGGAGAAAAACTTAGAGAAAGAGATTAAAAAATAAATGTCCCATGGTTGTGCATTGGATTAACATTGTGAAATTACTTGTAAACCAAAAAGCTATGTATAGATTCAATGCAATTCCAATCAATATCTGCATATCATTCATCACAGAAATAGAACTTCCAACCCAAAATTTGTCATGCTGATAAATAGTTCAAGAACAATGATGGAGCGGAGACTGAAAAAATGGCAACCAATGACTAGCCCAAATTGACAACCTTCCCATGGACAAGAACCAATCCCCAACACTGTTAATGTTATTCTTTTATGCTTGTAGAAGGAGCCTAGCATAACTATTCTGTGAGAGGCTTCACAAAGCAGCTGACTAAACCAGATACAGAGACCTATAGCCAAACATTGGACACAACTGAGGGAGTCTTATCAAAGAATTGACAAAGTGATTAAGGTCACTGGAGGAGATAGGAACTCCACAGGAAAACAAATAAAGTCAAACTGGACACTTTAGGGCTCCCAAAGATTGAACCACCAAACAAAGCACATACATGCGCTGGACCTAGCCCTACCCCAACCACACTCCCATCACCACTGCACCCCACACCACATATATATAGCAGAAGTGCAACTTGGTCTTCATTAGGGTCCCTCAACAACAGTGGTGCTATCCCTCTTTCTATTGCCAGCCTGTGGACCCAGTTCCCCTAACTGATGCCTTGTCTGTTTCCATTAGGAGAGGATGGACATAGATCTGTAGGGATTTGGTGTGCCAGGTTGAGTTTCTACTTATGGGATGATGTACGGGAATACTGGGAAGGGGGACTGTGATCTGGATGTAAGCGAGTAAATTAGTTACTGGGAAAAAGACAAAAACTATCCTAACCTTGTCCATTCATATGGAGCAAAATAAAATACCTTGAACAGTCAAAACAATCCTAAGCAAAATACAAAACAAAAAAAAATAAAAACTAAAACAAAAAAAAACAAACAAAACTAATGCCATTCTATATCTTGAAATTATATATATTACAGAATCGTAGTAATAAAACATATGGTCGTGACATAAAATTATAAACCAATTGAAGTAAAACCAATTTAGGAATCGAAGTCCTAAATATGAGTACATATAACATCAGACATTTCTTATTTAAAAAGAAGAAAAAATATATACTAGAGAAGAGCAAACATCAACAACAAATGGCTCTGAAAATTAAATTAGACCTTCATCTATCACGTTGCCAGTGACAGCATCTTCTGACACGCACACAGGAAAGGGGTTTCTAAATGAAATTACATTCACCAAAAATTTTTAGGCTAAAATTAGGCAATTGGCATTTCATAAAGTAAAATCCTTGTGAGCAATTATAGTAGCAATCAATCTAGTAGAGAAGAATTGAAGAATTCCACATGCTTGGAGAAAATTCATCTCTTTCTCTCTCTCTCTCTCTCTCTCTCTCTCTCTCTCTCTCTCTCTCTCTCTCTCTCCCTCCCTCCCCTCCTCTGTGAGTGTTTGTGTGTGTGTGTGTGTCTGTGTGTGTGTGTGTCTGTGTGTGTGTGTGTGTCTGTGTGTGTGTGTGTGTGTGTGTGAGAGAGAGAGAGAGAGAGAGAGAGAGAGAGAGAGGATTAGTGTCCAGAATATATAGAGAACTTTAGAAAGAAAGAACAACAAAATTAAACAAACAAATGAAAATTCAAAGAATAAGCCCGGGACTGGAAAAAAGACTTCTGAAAAAGAAGAAAAAAATTGGCTAGAAAATATCTTTTAAAAACACTCATCATCCCAGAGAGTAGAGAAATGCAAATCAAAACAACCTTGAGATTTCATCTTACTCCAGTCAATATGGCAAAGTTCGATAGCACAACTGACACATAGCTGGAGTGGGTGTGCAAAAGCAGGAACCCTCATTCACTGTTGATGTAGCAAACCACTAAGCCTTTCTGGAAATCTTGGAGGATAACCTGCAAATTGCTAATACCAAATCTAATGTGTGGCCCAACTATTCAGTCCATGGACTGGAAATTCAGCTCCACAGATACTTGTTCAGCTGTCGCTGCTCTACTCACAGTATATTGGAAATGGAAAGAAAAAACCTAAATCTCCAATTGATGAATGGTTAATAAAATTACGGTGCACAGACTCTGTGGATTATTATTAGCTAATCATAAAGAAAATTAAAACGAAAAATCTGCAGGTTAATTGTGGGATGTAGAAAAGATCTTATTAAGTGCAGTAATCCAGAGAGAAACACACACACTACATATTCTCACTCTTCAGAGGCACATAGCTCAAATTCTTCAGATGTCAGTACATATCACACAGTAAGAGCAACAAGGAAGGGAAAATGTACCACTACTGGCATTGAGGTATATGAAGGATCATAGAGAGGGCAATGTGATCTGATGGCACAAATTGGAAAAATGGGAAGCGAAAATTTGGAGGGGAAGATATATATATAGAGAAGGAGTAAGAATTATAAAAGAACAGTAAGGGTTATTAAAAAATTTCTAATTAATCATACATATTATTAACTCTGTACCTAAAAATATCTATACTGCATGTAATTTAGTTTACAAATAAATACTATGTGTACTTATTTTATTTAGTTACCTATTTATATACAATGGGATATTAAGGTTTCTGTGATACCTCACTCAATAGGATCCTTTCTACTTCATCCATTAATATATTCATTCATTGGATTTATTTCAATGACTGATAGAGTTTGGTCATAAAGTAGAATTAAGACTGTATGAGTGTATGCATATGTAATGAATTTTCCTATTGGGCCAAGAATGTTCCCTCTAAGAGCCAATGATCATCTAAGAAAAATCCCAGTACCTGATATGAGAAATTACTTTTGAGTTGTTAGTCAGGATTGTCCAAGAGACCCCTAAAACATACAGGTTATGGGAATTACCATGTTTCCCAGAGATAAAATGTTAAGTCTTTATTGTAGAAGACAACAAGCTGAGCTGAAAGATTCCAACCCTGGAGTAGCTTCCAAGGTTTCAGAAGGCAGCCTGAAAGCTTCCAAATGAGGTAAGGTATCAACAGCTCAGTCATTCACTACACAACCAGCATGTGATGGGAACCCTAAAGGGTATAATGGTGGCACACCTATCTTGGCAGTAATTTGGAGCTCTCTAATTGGATTTAAGGCCACCTCAAAAGAGTAAAATAATGTCTGGATCCCAGAAGCCAGACAACTTTCCAGGGCTAGTAGTAAAGACATGGATTTTTAAAGAGAACCTACAATTGCCACTTCACTGATTCAGCATAATCCTTAATTAAATTCTAATATTTTGCCCTTATACCCACAGCTAAGTATAGTTTTCAGCCCATAGCAGTAAAAATTCTTTTTACAACAGGGAAAGACCACTACAGAAATCCAACCAATCAAAATCTAGAAATCAGACCCTAATTCCAACAGATATGCATATAATGTAACTCTGAAAAGTGAGACTCAGGTAACATTTTTGAAGAGGAGAGACACACTTAGAAGAACCAGAAGAAAAAATGAGTTCTTTGTAAATTGTGTCTCCAGGTAATGTCAGAAGTTACAACTACGAAGTCCCACCAACATGACTGCCTAAACATAAACTAACAGCAAGCATGCTGATGTAGTCAGGGGAGAGCCCACAAAGGCCTCAACTCTAAACAAAGAAATAGAGGAAACTAAGGAATGCTGAAAGTTGAAGAAATAGTCTCTCCAAAGGAAGGGCGTGCCAATTGTGAATGCAATACCAAATGGTCATATCTGAAAACATATGTGCAAGTAAGAGTATGCTGACTAACCAGGTTGTTAGGGGTGTGTGTGTGTGTGTGTGTGTGTGTGTGTGTGTGTGTGTGTATGTCTACATTTATGTATAAATCAGTAGTTTTTAAAAGCAGGGCATAAAACTGAAAAAGAACACACATACAATGGTTTGGAGAGAAGAAAGGGAAGGGGGAATCATATTAACATTTCAAACAATAAAATAATTTAAAAACTGAGGTGGTAACTGGGAAGTCTGAAAAGACTCAGAAAAATGTAATAAAAATTTAATCATGGAACACAAAATAACCAATTAGTAATCATGGAGCATGATTGTTTGTTTCCTTCTTTATGACCTTTTGAGTTTTGAGATATATAAGGAGAAATATTAGTGACATATTTGGAAATATTAAAGGAAGTAATTTATATAATAACCATGAGGGAACTCACAATAATTTTCTTAAAATATTAAGTATAGGCAAATGCCAAATTAAGCAGAAACAGGTAAAATCTCTTGAGCAAATATAATTAATTAGAGACCAATGCTATAGGTGCATAGACATATGAGTAGGTAAATTACAGCAGCAATCAAAAGGGCCTTAGTCAGCACCAGCATCTTTGATGATCAATGTAGAACTCTTAGGTTTCAAATAAAATTGTTCTGATCAATGAATTACAAGGATAAAGAGTCCGTGTACTCATTGTCTACCGTCGCGAATCCCACAGCCTTTGACTGGAATCACCTCTTGAGTACTGCCTTACTTTCTGCATGGCAAGCTCTTTCCCCATCACACTGCTGTTGCATTTAGCATTGTGGATAAACTAATGATATGATTTCAGAAGCCAATAAGAAATAATGGGATATGTTGAATGTTGATACTTATATGAATAGATAATTGTGCCAAAGTAATTTATCTAATAAATTAGTAGGGTTAAATGAAGATCAAAGATTCTTGTATGCTGTATATACTCTGTAGTTTAAATATATAGTAATAATAATAATGATAACAAAAGAAAATAAATTACTAGTCATATACTAATTCTGAGGAAGCTAAGGATAGTAACTTAATGTTAATGATGGAGGTATTTTATCTCCATGTTTGTAAGGAATGTTATCAATATTAACTTGAGATTATCAATATTAACTCATTCAAACCATTCATAATACTGCTTCCTACAGTTAATTGTCACTGTCATTCCTTCTTCTACAGGGAGAAGTAATTGTTAAAAGTAGTAACAAGTATTCATTTAGAATATCAAATAAAAATCTACTCAAAAATCCCTAAATTTTAGTAAAATCTTAAGCATTTAAAAAGTATTCAAAGTTTAAAATCACAGATATATCAGTAAAAGGTAATTGTGTAACTATAGATACTTAATTTTTAGTTTTTAAGATCAGATTTAAGGTGCCTGCCCTGTCTAGAGTAAGCACTATAATGTTTGGTATTTTAAATTTTGTATTTGTTTTACATCAAAATCAATGCCATTAAATATGAATATCTTTCTTTGAACTTTGTTCTAGCCTTTAGCCTAGTGCTTATGGTCAGTATCTGTCAACATTCACATGATTATATTTATAAAATAATATAAAACATCCAAAAATATTAAAAAACAGATCAAATGAGTTTTCTTTTTTTGATTTTTATGTAATACTGAATTGAGGATGTGACAAGAAGGTTCAGGATGTAAAGTCATTTAAGACCTGATGACCTAAGTTCAACTCTTAGAAGGAATGAACTGACTTTCACAAGCTGTTCTCTGCATATATGTCACAGCATGCCTACACACACACACACACACACACACACATGCACACGTGCACACGTACACACATGCTGAATATAAATAACAGTAAAGTATGTATGTGAACTGTGAGCATGATGTAACCTTGAGAAATATTTGGACGTATAAGAAAAGCAAAAGTATGTCTTTGATAGTAAACTGTTTATAGTAAATGGACATATTAAAAAGAGTGGAGACATGAGGGTTGTGTCTTCCTCTCTAGCCTATTAGATTTTGTGGTCTGGCAGTGTAACTGGTCTTTTCTATGTCTTACAACATAAATGATGACATATAAATGTCGAAATATACATGATACTGTCAGTTGTTGAGATCATTAGACAACTTACAGATTAATAAAAATGTGTCCTTATATATTTAGCTAATGTGACATACAAACCTAGAAATTTACATTTCAGGCATTCTGCCAATAATTCACAATTTGTTGTATTCTCTATATCATCACATAAAATATGCTTAAAAGCTGTTTTTAATGAATTTCCTTTATTTTGGAAATCTTGTAAAACTAAAGACCTGGTCTACTCTCATTTTAATACACATTGAATTTCTCCTGGAACCTATGATATTTTAAGTCAGTTATAACATTTAGAATACTTAGTATTTAAAAGGATCAATATACTTCTGCATATGCTAACATAAATAAATGTATCTGATTATGGATATTATATGAGAGCTCCTTTGCGTGCTGCAGAGATAGGCAATCTGTTAGTACTGCTCCTGTCTCAACCAAAATCTATGTAAAAGATGGAGAAAGCAAATATACTATAGATGCTGTATGTTCTCTTGATGCCCCATGGCATGGAATACAGGTCACACTCACAGAGAGCCACTTAAAAATAATACTTTGTAATAAATGCTAATTCTTTTCCTTTGATTTGTGTCAATAAATTGATACTAGGAAATATAATCTATCAATATTTAAGTTTCTCATTCAATATTTTAAATATATAATGTATATGTACATTCTATTTTTGAAGAAATAATGAAGATATTTGAGTGAAAAACTTAGTAGCCTAAGCATGTATATAATTTATTTTTTCTACAAGCATGAGGGAGGGAACAGGTGACAACAGCAACCTTACACAAGCATGGATTCATGATATGCTCAGCTTTGCAGAGAGGCATTGGTGTCACGACAGGCACCCAGTACCCATCCCGTAAAGAAATCACTCAGTCCACACTTAAATTAACTATGGCTTTATCTTGAATTTTAGATGCATCCATGTAAAAGCCTTAATTAAATATGTTTATGCCTTTGCTTTCTGAGTCTCCAAACCAGCTAAGAAAACTGCTTTATACTACAGTTTCTTCTCTTTTTAAGAACAAATCTGTATGGGAGTATCTTTATTCTTTCTAAATACACTGCCATATTTTATCAAATATGTATACGCACACAGACATCCTGTTTAAGTCACACACACACTGTAAATCAACGTGTTCATTATTATTTGTATACCATCAACTCTAACTTTGACTAAGTGCATACTCTAAACACATACCAAGACTATTTGTAGGCTGATTATTTAGACATATTTTATGGATTTTAATGAGTGCTTATATTGAATAGAGTACAGTATATCATTGTAAAATATATGTATATAATAAATATATAATATTTTATACATATGTTTACATGTATAATACATATGTTTACTTGTTAAATATATATGGAAATATATGTATGCACAAACATGTATATAATTTCAATTTACACTATATTCATATATCCTAGCTTTTGTTTTCCTTAAATCAATATCTACAAATAATAGATGAGATCCCAGAGGGTTGAGTTAAGCTCCAAGTTTCACTCGGCAGTACAGCAATTGATCATTGACTCAATAACACAGGTGAGTGTCACATTATGGAGCATCGTTTGCACACTCTAATGCAAAATCAATAGTTTTTTTTAAAAAAAACACTATGGTTACCCTAAAGATTACATAATAGCCTGGGTTAGAATAATCTCCCAACTCTAAAAGAGGTAAGATATATTAAAACACAAATAATGAACAAAGCTTCCAACATCACATTTATTTTGTTTGGTTACATTATATGTTACGTATCCAAAAAATACCTTTGTGATTAAAAGCATCATATTAACACAGTGTGTTAAAAATCCACAATGCAGTGACATCTATGGTCTCTGAATCGTTTTGACTCTCAGTGTAATAGTACACATATTAGAATGAGGAGTCTGTACTGATCCATAATTTCTTTAAATATAAACAAAAGATTCTACACATGACATCATGCCAACAATTATTGGAAAATGAGTTCACCCATAGGAAGTATAAGCTCTGTTTATTCCCTCTGTCATGTGACTCTTTTCTGTCAATCAAATCCAGAATGATAACCCAAATATAGATTCTTAAACTAAATTCAACAGACAATAAAATGTTAACTAATTTGCACACACATTAGTTTACAGACTCGAGAAGCAGTGGGACCAAGGTTAATAAAATTAGTCAAAGAAATAGACTATATTGAACATCCTGCTGTAAGGTCAGGAAGCTGGAGAATTACCCACTGTATCATTTCCTTCTAGAAAGATTCAATTGCAGATGACAGAATATCAATTATTTGTTTTCCCATATTTCAATTCTAGACATATCTCTGTATACTGAATATGTTTTTAAAAGGTAAGTTTTATAAATTTTTCCTGTTTTCCTCCATTCCTTGGGAATTTAAAATGCATATTGACTCATTTAAATGCTTACCTCAAAAATATCCAAAAATCAATGAGATTGTTAAATAAGGCAAATCTTCAAATATTTCTTGAGACAAAACATGTGAGTTAAAAATATTTGAAATGTTAGATATTAAATAAAATTAATTCTACTTATCATTAAACTCACGGTTTAAACAAATAGCCTGAAAAAAACAAACCAAAACAAAAAACCCTATAATCATAAGTAATATTATTTAGAGATAATATATGCTAAAGAATTGTGAAGACTTACCCACAGCTGCCAAAATCCAGTCCTTTGCCAAAATCAAGAGTTTGCGGCATTTCCCTGCAGGCTACTTGTCTCTTACTTCACAAAAGAGTTCATCATTTAATTTAGCACTACCCCCAAAGATTGAAAATAGAAAACAAGATCTTTCTTCCTGCTTTTTTGGCATTATATTTCTATTTCCTTCCTTTAGTGGATTGTGTCATGCACACAAAATGGCACCATTCTCTCTCCACAGAGGCAAGCTTTGTATCCCAAGCTCATGTGTGAGTGTGGAACAAAAAATACCACTTCCTTATCATGCGCTTGTTAGCTTGTCCAATCTGTAGCAATCACTTCAGTCCCAGGGGTTGGAAGACACAAGATGCAGTGAAAGGGAAGCAAAAGCTGAATAGAGATCAATACTGCATTGTGAAGCAAGAAGTGTGGGCTATTTACTTTTCATTGATTCGATGGTGCAGGAGAAACACCTCAAACTGGCATTAAATTGAAGGAATACATCTTCTAGTATTTTTGTTTTGTTTTGTTTTTTTAACTTCAAGGTCAGAAAAGAGTTAATAACAAATTAGAACAAACAGAGACTAATTATAGAAGTGCAATAAAACTATTAATCCACATTACAAACACAGATGCTGATATAATTAACCTTCAGGTTTCATGAGGTTTAAAACAGAATGGGTAACACACAGGTTAGTTTGTGTTTTGCTTTAAAGTTGCTTTACCAAGTATTTGAAACTGCCACAACACACTGTTATATGAGAACTAATTAAACCAAATTTTATTGACTGGCTAGAGACCCAGTGTTATTCCTCAACAATATTGAAGCAAGATAAATGTCCAGAATACGTATTAATTGCAAATGGTTCTATTCCATTCATAGAGGGGAACTTTGAACTGTAATTCCTAAAGTTTGAAAATCGAGGCTAGGTTTGAGGAGATGTAGCAGTGGTTAAAAGGGCCTAGTCACAGAAACACACAGAAAGACCAGTCGTTCGTCACAGTTTACCTGTACCTTCAGTCTCCAAAGGGGAAACTTGCAATCACTAAGTGAACTAGTTAGAGAGAAAAGTACACGTTAGATTGAGAAACTATATCTTAAAGAATAAGGTCGAACCTGTTCAGGAAGACTCCAGACTTCAACTTCAGGCTTCCATAGACATAAGCACATGCACATGTGCACACACACACACACACACACACACACACACACACACACACATTTATAAACCCGCAACAGACATGTGTTCACAATCAAGAAAAAAATACCTGCATGCGCACACACACACACATTTAAACCCGCAACAAACATGTGTTCACAATCAAGAAAAAAATACCTGCATGCACACACACACACACACACACACACACACACACACACACACCACACACCACACAAACATTGACAGAAGCAAAAGAACCAAATAATTAAATAATTCAGGTAATAAACTCTAACACAGCTCTAGAGATATAAATGAGTTGTAAAGCACATGTTTATCAAGGATAATTATACTGTATAGTACTCCAACCTAAAATAATTCAATGTATTTAGACAATAAGTATTAAAATACATGCAATTAATTTTAAGCCCACTATATTTGACATTATATGCTTTAATAACTCTTACTAAGTTTAGAATAAGTTCACCCTCTTGATGTCAATGCTATGACAACATAATTTTAATGATATATTCAATTATTTTCCCTTCAGACATTCATTCATATAAATTTGTGGCAACCAGTTTACTCACACATATGTATTAATAATGGTAAACTTTTTGGGGCTGATTATTTCTGGTGATAATTTCAGCAGAAAGCAAACACTGAAATAAAATTAAAGTTTGTCAAGTTTACTGCAATAATTTAAGGAGACAGGTGTTTTTGTGTGATGAATTTCTAAAGTAAACTAAATATTTGTTCTATTAACAAAACTTGCTTTGATGTTGCTAATCTAAATCCTGATCATTTTAGAAAAAGTTCATGTGAAGAGTGCAGAACAAAATATTAAAACTAGAAAACTATCCCCATTTGAAGAGGAATTGATTTTTCTCTCCTTTGGCAACATTCAGTCTGTGTTGTCATCAGGTTCTGCTAAATTCAAAACAAAGGCCAAAAATGTCTTAAATTTATAACTATTGTTCTTTTATCTATAATCAGAAATATGTTATTTCTAAAGTTGATGTTCTTAAGCAAAAATAAGAGGAAGAGTATAACTGAATAACAATTTTAGAGCACAGAGCCATTTTATATAATATGATAAAATTAATTTTGTGTTCTAAATGGGAGCATCTTTTGTTTTCACCCATTATTTCTTCTATGACTTTATGTTTGGAACATCTCTAGAGATTAAAAAATATAAAAGTCTGTAAATTCTGCTTGCCATACAACTTTTTGACATTCTATATTACTTTTATTTTATTTTTTCTTTTTTTAATCTTTTTAATATTTGTTTGTTTTTACGCTTCAGATTTTATTCCCTTCCCTGTCTACTCCACAGACAGTTCCACATCCCATACCTCCTCCCCAATCCTCCCACCCTGTGTCTCCACAGATGTGCCAACCCCACCCACTCCAACAGAACTCTAAATTTCCTGGGGCCTCCAGTCTCTTGAGGGTCAGGTGCATCTTCTCTGACTGAACCCAGACCTGGGAGTCCTCTGCTGCATATGTGTTGGAGGCCTTGTTTCAGCTGGTGTATGCTGTCTATTTGGTGGTCCAGTGTCAGAGATCTCAGAGGTCCAGGTTAACTGAAGCTGCTGGTCCTCCTACACGGTTGCATGCCTTCTCAGCTCCCTCCAACTTTGCCCTAATTCAACCATACGGGTCAGCAGCTTCTGTTTATTTGTGGACGCAAAAATCTGCATCTGACTCTTTCAGCTACTTGTTGGGTCTTTTGAAGAGCAGTCATGATAGGTACTTTTTTTTTTGTGAATGCCCCATATCTTCAGTAATGATGTCAGTTCTTGGGGCCTCCTCTTGAGCTGTATCCCACTTTGAACATTTTACTCAGGCTCTTCTCCATTTCCATCCCTGCATTTCTTTCAAACAGGAACAATTATGAGTCAGAACTTGGGATAGTAACCCCATCCCTCATTTTATGCCCTGTCTTTCTGTTGGAGGTGGGTTCAATAAATTCTTTCTCCCCACTATAGGGCATTTCATCTAAGGTCCCCCACTTGAGTCCTGAAAGTCTCTCGCTACCCAGGTCTCTGGAATATTCTAGAGGGTTCTGCTAACCTCCTTCCTCCTGAGGTTGCCTGTTTCTATTCTTTCTGCTGGCCCTCAGAGCTTCAGTCCTTTTCCCCCACCTAATACCAGATCATGTTCCCCTCTCACCCCATCCCCCTCCCCATCCCCATCCATGCCCATCTCCATCCCCATGCCCATGCCCATCTCCATCCCCATGTCCATGCCCATCTCCATCCCCATCCCCATCCCCATCCCCTTTCCCTCCACTGTCCCTCCCTCCTACCTGTGGTTGCTTTCTTCTCCCTCCCAAGTGGGTCTGAGGCATTCTAACTTGGGCCCTTTGGCATATTGACCGTTTTGAGCTCTGTGGACTATATTTTGGGTATTATGTACTTTGTAGGTGGAGCAAATATCCACTTATTGGTGAGAACATACCTTGCATGTCCTTTTTTGTCCGAGTTACCTCACTCAGGATGATTCTTTTCAGTTCCATTCATTACCTGCAAACTTCAGGATGCCCTCGTTCTTAATAGCTGAGTAGTATTCTGTAGTGTAAATGAGTCACATTTTCTATAGCCATTCTTCTGTCATGGGACATCTGGGTGTTTCCAGTTTCTGGCTATCACAAATAAGGCCACTATGAACATAGTGGAACATGTGCCCCTGTGGAATGGTGGGACATGTTTTGGGTATATTCCAAGAGTGGTGTTTCTGGGTCTGTATGTAGGTCTATTTCCAGTTTTCTGAGGAAACTCTAAATTGATTTCCAAAGTGGTTATACCACTTTGCAATCCCACCAGCAGTGGAGGAGTGTTCCTCTTTCTATACATCCTGATCAAAATGTGTTGTCACCTGAGGTTTTGATCATAGCCATTCAAACTGGTGTAAGGTCAACTCTCAGGGTCAATTTGATTGCATTTCTAAGGACTTCGAACATTTCTTTAGATGCTTCTCATTCTCAGTTTAGTTCTATACCCCATTATTTATTTATTTATTTATTTATTTTTTGGTGGTGGTTAGCTTCTTGATTTCTTTATATACTTTGGATGTTAGCCCTTTATCAAAGAAGGGATTAGTGAAGATTTTTTCCCAATCTGTAGGATGCTGATTTGTCTTCCTGACTATGTCTTTTGCCTTAAAGAACCTTTCCGAAGATCTGATATTCACTTATGATATTGAACGAATCTTAAAATATACAAATCTTTTGTGAAAATTTTCATTATTCTTTATCCACAAATCAAGGTTTCTTGATTGATAGTTCCTGGGCAAATCAAAATTAAAATATGTTTAACAACATTATTATGTTTAACATTTTTAGGAATTATGAGTTGAAAATATAGGTTAATATTTTGTGCTAAATATGGGTTTGCTTTCCTTGTTACATTTCCCAACATGATATACATTGTGATGCTAATTCTTGATTTTATCTGAATGGAAATCTTTCATTCTAGAATGAGGCAACTTGAACACAAGAAGTAAATATAATTTACAATGGCAAAAATGTAAATAATGAACAAATATCAATAAGTTCCCAAAGTGTACAAAATGTACAAGTCCCCTTTCTAAGTTTATATATGCAGGAAGTGCTGGTGGAAAAGAGACTTCTCTGACTTCTTAATTCCTCTGCAATTCATGAAGGGAAAATAGGTATATATTTTTATTAGTTGTCACCCAGGATAGATTACAATTCAGTCACATGCTCCTGTAAGTAATTCAAATAAATAAACTTGCCTGGCATCCAAAGCCTTAGAGCCCATGGGTAGAATCACATATTAAGGAAGAAGAAAATATGAGGGAAGTGATAGACACTCATTACTTCTGAGAAGGGAAAAAATTATGACTCACTGCTCAAAATGGATGACCAGTAGTGATAGAATACAAAAGCAAAACTATGATATTCATGAAAGACTCAGCACCCAAATTGCTTAAATTGGGAAAGACATTTAAATGAGCAATGGAAGAGCCTTTCACTTCTGGCACATGAGACTATAGTCATAGAAAAGTTGAGATCAGTATGCCTGATTTAGAAGTTACATATTAATTAATATGACAACTCCCAGTCTCTTCTTGAGATACTATGAATGAAATGTCCTCCTCATTACTTGGTTATCACAATCTGAGATCCATATGAACACTGAGCACTGACAGACCATGAAGAAAAGACAGTTTTTACTGAGGTAGAATATGACATTAATGAGGATAAAGAAAGGTAGAGAAAAGCCAGATATTACAGAGATAACTGGGCATGAAGGAGTCACTGTTTGAGTTTCTGTTCACCAAGCTGGGTAAACTATAGGCTCCGGCTGCATATGTAGCAGAGAATAGCCTTGTTGGGGCACCAGTAGAAGGGGAAGCCCTTGGTCCTGCCAAGGTTGGACCCCCAGTGCAGAGGAATAAGGGGGGCAGTAAGGGGGATGAATAAGGGGAAAACTCGTATGGGGGCAGGGAGGGGGGGGAATGGGGGCTTACAGACAGGAAACCGGGAAGGGGAATAACATTTGAAATGTAAGTTAAGAAATATATCTAATAAAAACATTTAAAAATAATCTTTAAGAAACATTAAATTGTCAAAGAACTAATCCAATAAAATTCAATTTTAAAAATTAAATAAATAAATAAATAAATAAATAAATAAACAAATAAATAAATAAGGATAGTTAGAAAACGGGTTGAGTCTGAACCTTCTTGCTCAGACCCAGCCAGGATCTACATTTATGAGATTCTTTTTTCTTTATTTGTGAGTCTGCCAAGTCACATATACTGCTGCCTTTCCATTCCAAAGTACCCACAGAGGTCTAGACAAGTGAGCTTTCTTAAACCTCCAGCAAGCAATTTCATTGCACCCCTAATAGATCCATAGCAACCAGTAACCACAGAAGTATAACTCTTGTCTCTTCAATAATCAGCACTGAACACCTGAAGGTCTACCTTGTACACTCCTCTTACATTATATGAAAGCAACCATGTTTTGGCAAAGGAAAAAGAGGCATAGGAATCAGTATAGGCAGGACTCAGTCTCCTAATTATTGTTGAATGAGTCTAATAAATCAATGTCTCATCACAAAGACACAAACAACTTAAAAGTACAAAATAATATGTACCTCCCTGAAGACTTTCTGCATAGACTAACCTTAGGTCATAGAGCCTAAAACATT
Source organism: Rattus norvegicus (assembly GCF_021556685.1). Taxonomy (NCBI): domain Eukaryota; kingdom Metazoa; phylum Chordata; class Mammalia; order Rodentia; family Muridae; genus Rattus; species Rattus norvegicus. The sequence continues at coordinate 12,054,822 of NC_141535.1, forward strand.
TTAATTCTATAAATAAATAAGTTAAATAAATAAATAAATAATCCAAAATTACTTTAACAGGCCATGAACTCAACACAGTGAATTTAATTCAGAACACAAATAAATTGAAAGGCAGGAAAATAAACATAATTGACTGAATAAATTATACTTTTCAAGATTTGAAAACTAAATTGAATATATATGTATACATACATATATATATGGAAAATATATAGAATATATGGAATATACATGAGATAAGTATATATGGAATACACATGGAATATGTATATGGAATATATATAGAATATATGTGGAACATGTATATGTGGAATATATGTGTTTATATAGAGAGTTTGTGTGTATGTGTGGGTGTAACAACATATAATGTAAAATGGTAAGTAATTGAAAGAGAAAGAAGGTGTGTGGGGGAAGGTTTGAAGATAAGAAAGAGGGACGAAATGATGTTATTTTATTATAATCCAAAACTAAAAAAATATGTTTGAAAGCATACATCAGTTCCTAAAATAAGGGCAGCAACAATTTTTAAAAGCTGCATGGAAATCGTGAAACCTGTATGGGTCCCCACTACGTTCTTTCAATGCATGGTGTGGTTGTTTAGCTTGAGGATTTTGTGGGACTCCTGACAATGAGGCTGCAGGTGTTTCTAGCTCCTTTGCCTGGTCTTGGGGCCCATTTCCTCCTCATAGGTTGCCTAGTGTAGCCTTGCTGTGAAGGCTGTGTCTAGTCTTATTTCATACTGTTATGCCTTTTTCCTGTGATATTCCTACACTTTTCTGAACAGAAACTGTGGAGCAGTGTGGCTAAGGAGAGAGGAGTTGTGGATATGAGTGGAGTGCAGGGCTGGAAAGCTGTGATCAGAATGTAAAGTATGAGAGGTGAAAATAATGCTACTCGGGCAGAAGGGCACTCACTTTTCATCACTGTTCATTGTGAGGTACAAACAGGATGAAAATAGAAGAGAAAATCTCCCAGAAAGAGAAACCAAAGGCCACAGGGAGCAACACACAGAGAAGTAACTTGAAGAAATGTTGTTAGGAGACTATCTAGCCTCTGCGTTTGGCTTACAGACTTTTTTCCCATCTTGGTGATGTCCTACAGGACACAGGAAATATCTTTTACATGAATCATAAAAATCACCTGAGTTTTCAGAAGTGTGGGCAGCTTAGGAAACATACCAAAAATGTTTTAAATATTTTAGTTAATTTTTCACAGAATGGGAAGAAAATAGAAATCTCTATCTGAAACCTGACTTTAAAGACAAAGTTGTCTAAAATGTGGGAAGAGTTCGCTTCAGCTGAGTGAACCAAAAGACTCTGGAATTCTGGCTCAGTTATCCTGTGTTCAGATATGTGATCCAAATAGAAAATAGTTGCTGTGAGGTATATTTTTCTAGACCTATTAGAAGTTCATGGTTTGACGCAAGGAAAAGGGTTTTTTTGTTTTTTGTTTTTTTTTGGGGGGGGCTTGTTTTTTGTTTTTTGTTTTTTTTTTTTTCGGAGCTGGGGACCGAACCCAGGGCCTTGCCATTGCTAGGCAAGTGAGCTAAATCCCCAACCAAGGAAAAGGTTTTATAATTCATCATACAGCTTATTTTCTGATCAAAAAATAACTCTTGCATTCTAACTACAAAGAAGGAGTAGAAGAAAGCCATTCTGCAAGGTAATATGAAAAAGTTTATAAAGATTAATTCAACACTGCAGTGGCTAACCTGAATCAATGTTGTATATTTTCCGGGTCATTTTGGTATTAGTACTAATGAAAGTGTGGAATGGCAGAAAACGGTTGCTGTCCATTTCCTCTCCTCATGCTTTGTCATCTAGCACAGACACCAAGACCTTGATCCAGAGTCTGCAGAGCTGCATATTGATTTCCTAACTTGTTATTCCAACTTTCTAATCATATATTATCTACTTTGACTAAACCTCCTTTAACTTTCTATTTCCTTTACTAAGCCTTCCCGAGATTCACATTAGCTAGTTTGATATGCAAAAAAAGTATTCTGTAAAAAAAAGTAGGATTAAGAAATACATTTAAAAATATCTCATTTACATGTACAAAGGTTTGGCTCTTGCTTTTTTAATTTTGGAATGGTCAAATTTTGATTTAATTTATTCTAATGTGTTCCATCTTTAAAACTGCATGGCTTCCATAAGAATAATTTTTATCTAAATAAAACGTATATGCACTGTAAATTCTCTTTCCTTATCTCTGTTCTTTCCATCAAATTGAAATATAAGAACTAATTTTCTTTCCTCTGTGTCTAACTCAGCACTTGGCAAATTATAATCTTTTTATTTCTTAAATAATAACATTCTAAATTTGAAAATATGATCTTTGCCTTCTGACTTGGCTTAGTTCTGGAACACATCATTGTTCAGACACCTTGTTTAGCACATGTAATAATGCCCACCAAAAGAGAAATAACACATAGGAGCTCCTAGAACTGTAGTTAGAGCAGATAGTGAGTCCCTATGTTGCTTGAATGCAGTCACCTCAAATATATATTATACAAAGTATCATTTTCTACCAATGGACTCTGAATTATGTGCTTGGAGGGCAATTTACCACTTACCTGTAAGAATGGAGAGAGCTCACTCTTGAGTAGCAACTGTGGATCTTGCAGATGATATGAGTTTATTTCTAAAAACACACACGTGAGACCTTGATTGTCTATAGTTTTATCCCCAAGACCCTTACATACATACAGGCAGTCATTTGCAAATATAAATATTTGAGGAAAATGTCTGGCAAAATGGATGGGATGAGGAACTTTCAGTCAGGGGAACTAAGGTGGTCAATGACAGCAATGTAAATAAATAAAATAACTTATTTTAAAACCCAATTTTATTTTTTATTTTTTATTGAATGTTTTCTTTCATTAGATAATTTTTATTTACATTTCAAATGTTATTCTCTTTCCTGGTTTCCTGTCCATAAACCCCCTATCCCATCCCCCATCTCCTTTCTTCTATGAGTGTATCCCACCACCCAACCACCTACCCCTTCCCACCTCCCTGACCTGACATTCCCCTACACTGGGGTGGGGGAGTCCAGTCTTGGCAGGACCAAGGAGTTCTTATTGGATATTTTTATTTACATTTCAAATGATATCCCCTTTCCCTGTTTCTCATCCATAAACCCCATATCACATCCCCTATCCCCCTTCTTCCACGAGGGTATTCCACCAGCAAACCACCCACCCCTTCCCACCTCCCTGTCCTGGTATTTCCCTACACAGGGGGCAGGGGAGAGGCCAACCTTAGCAAAACTCCTCCCATTGGTGCCCAATAAGGCCATCCTCTGCTACATATGCAGGTGGAGTCAAGGGTCTGTCCATGTATACTCGTTGGTTATAGGTTTAGTCCCTGGGAGCTATGATTGATTGGTATTGTTGTACTTATGGGGTTGCAAACCATTTCAGCTCCTTCAATCCTTTCATTCCTTCAGTCTCTGCTCCAAACATTGTCTCCATATCACCTCCTGTTGGGCCCTACCTTGGGGTGTTTCCCTTCTCCCTTGCTGAGCCTTTTAGCCTGCTATAGCAAGAAGTTGTTTACACCCTTGGCAACTGCTCTTAGCCCCTGATTTGAGGCTGGGATTTTCCATGGCACCCTTCCTCCCCACCTAGCCTTCCAGCTTGTTGTTGCTAAGAAGTTGTTTATGCCCATGTTTTGGCCCAGAACTTTCCACCACACATACTTTTCCTGTTTTCCTGGTTGGGGATTTTCACCTGCCTTGTTGTTTTCCATGGCTTTTGCCTCGGGTATATAAGGAGATCTCAGTAAAGCCTTGGTGGAACTCTCTGAAAACAAGTGACCCGCATATATGTTTTGTTTCAATCCCGCAGACCTACGCCTGATATTCACACACTGGCAGCACTGGTGCCGTCACCCTCCTATGAATAGTTTTGTCCCCCCTTTGAAGAAGGACTGAAGCATCCCACTTTGGTCATCCTTCTTCTTGAGATTCAGGTGGTCTGTGGATTGTATCTTGGGTATTCTGAGCTTTTGGGATAATATCCACTTATCAGTGAGTGCATATCATGTGTGTTCTTTTGTGATTGGGTTACCTGACTCAGGATGATATTTACTAGTTCCATACATTTGCCTATGAATTTCATGAACTAATTGTTTTTAATAGCTGAGTAGTACTCCATTGTGTAGATGTACCACATTTTATGTACGCATTCCTCTGTTGAAGGGCATCTGGGTTCTTTGCGGCTTCTGGCCATTATAAATAAGGCTGCTATGAACATAGTGGAGCATGTGTCTTTGTTGTATGTTGGAGCATCATTTGGGTGTATGTTTATGGGTGGTATAGCTTGGTCCTCAGGTGGTACAATGTCCAATTTTTTGAGGAACCTCCAGACTCATTTCCAGAGTGGTTGTACCAGTTTGTAATCCCACCAAAAATGGAGGAGTGTTCCTATTTCTCCACATCCTCGCCAGCAGCTTTTGTCACCTGAGATTTTGACCTTAACCATTCTGAATAGTGTGAGGTAGAATCTCAGGGTTGTTTTGATTTGCATTTCTCTGATGACTATGGGTGTTGAACATTTCTTTAGGTACTTCCCAGTCATTCAATATTCCTCACCTGAGAATTTTTTTGGTTGGCTTTGTACCCCATTTTTAATAGGGATATTTGATTCTCTGGAGTCTACTTCTTGAGTTCTTTGTATAAATTGGATATTAGCTATCAGATGTAGTACTGATTAAGATCTTTTCCCAATCTGTTGATTGCTCATTTGTCCAAATGACAGTGTCCTTTGCCTTACAGAAGCTTTGCAGTTTTACAAAGTCCCATTTGGCAATTCCTGAACTTAGAGCATAAGCCATTGGTGTTCTATTCAGGAAATTGTCCTCAATGTCCATGTGTTCCAAGTTTTCCCCTCTTTTTCTTCTATTACTTTGGGTGTATCTGGTGAAACCAAATTTTAGAAGAAAACAATTACAAGTGATTTGTTGAATATGTAAATACTGTTACAATATGTGTTTATATTTTATAATGATAGCTCTAGTATAAAAATTCATACCTTAATGCAATACTAATACAAAATAAGTTATCTCTAACCTTGTAAAATGAGAATTAAGTCAGAAATCTTGCAGAAGATAAATGGATTTAAAAATCAAAGATCAAAGCATTAAAATGTTCTATGGCAGGTTTAAAGAACAAATACAGTGGCACATACTGTTTACTGTCTAATTAATTTTTAATGTATCTTTATAATAAGACCCTAATTTTGATGTATTTTTCTTTGGCTAGTAAGATATTTGCCTTTGTCAGATTCTGCTTGAGTTACTATTCATGTTATATATTACTATATTCTGTTTTATTTAAAATAGATTCTTTTCTTACACAATATATTTTGACCTTGTTCCCATGCCTCTACCACTCCAAGTTACCCCTGTCACCTCCCATTTTCCTCAGATCCACTACTACTCTACTTCCCTTCAGATAAGAACTGGCATCTAAGAGCAAGCAATCAAATATAACAAAACAAAATACAATAACACAAGGCAAATGCCCTTCATATCGAGGCTGGACAAGGCAAGAAAAGAGTCTCAAGAGTAGGCACAAAGATCAGAGATAGACTTGCTCCCATAATTAGTAGTCCCACAAATACACCAGGATAACAGTCATAACAGACATTCTGAAGCAGTTCCTTGCAGGCCCCATCCTTGCTGCCTCAATTTCTGTGATCTTTTGTGAGTTGTGTTTATTTGGTTAAGTGGGCCATGTTCTCCTGGTGTCATACATCCCCTTTGACTTGTACAATCTTTTCTTTCCCTTTTTCACAGGGATCCCCAGCCTCCAAGGGAGTGATCCAGAATAAGATCTCAAATTTAGTCTCTCTCTTTATATAATGTCTGGCTAATGGTCTGGGCATCCTCACCCAACTGCTATTAAATGAAGTCTCTCTGATAATGACTGGAAAAGTCATCAATTCTAGGTGTTTGTACAATCTAGACTCACATCCCTGGCCATCCAGGAAATGTAGTGCATTGACTACTTTTCATGCAGTGGGCCTCAAGTCAGACCAGACATTGGTTAGATATGCCCACAAGTTCTATGCCATCATTGCCCCAACATATCTTGCAGTTGGGACAAACTGAATATTGAAGGTGTTATGGCTAGATTGGTTTCCAAATTTCTCCTTCTATAGCCTGCAGAGTACCTTCTAGGACAAAAAGACTACAATGTAGAGGTAAAGGCTCCATGCAATCACTAGCGTGATACTCTATGTTCTAAGTGAAGTGTCCACACTTTGATCATCTTTTGTCTCGGGCTTCATGTGGTCCGTGGATTTTATTGTGGGTAATTGAAGCTTTTGAGCTAATAGTCAGTTATCAATAAGTGCACTCCATGTGTGAATTTTTTGTGATTGAGTTACCTGACACAGGATGATATTTTCTAGTTCCATCCTATAAATTTGATTAAGTCATTGTTTTCAATAGCTGAGCAGTACTGCATTGCAATAATATACCATGTATTCTTTATACATTCTTATATTGAGGGATATCTGGGTTCCTTCCAACTTCTGGCTATTATAAATAAGGCTGCTAGGAACATAATGGAGCATGTGTCATTGTTACATGCTGGAGCATCTTTTTGGGTGTATGCCCAGGAGTAGTATATCTTGGTCCTCAGGTACACTATGTCCAATTTTCTGAGGAACCTCCAACTGATTTCCAGAGTAGTTGTACCAGCTTAAAAGACCATCAAAAATGGAGGAGTGTTCCTATTTCACCACATCCTGGCCAGCATCTGTTGTTACCTAAGTGTTTGATCTTAGCCATTCTGACTGGTATGAGGTAGAATATCAGGGTTGTTTTTGATTTGCATTTCCCTGATGTTGAACATTTCTTTAGGTACTTCTCAGCCATTGATTATTCCTTGGGTGAGAATTATTTATTTAGCTCTATTTCATTTTTTTTCATTGGGGCATATGATTCTCTGGAGTCTATCTTCTTGAGTTCTTTGTATACATTGGACATTAGCCGTCATTAGATGTAGAATTAATAAAACACTTTCCCAAGCTATTGGTTGCCATTTTGTCCTATTGAAAGTTTTTTGGGGTTTTGTGTTTTGTGTTTTGTTTCTGTTTTTTTTTTTTATTTTGTTTTTGCATTACAGAAGCTTTGCAAGTTTTTTATGTCCAATTTGTCAATTCTTGATCTTAGCCATTGGAGTTCTGTTCAGGAAATTTTCCCCTGTGTCTATATGTTAGAGGCTTTTCTCTACTTTCTCTTCTATTAGTTTGAGTGTATCTTATTTTATGTGGACATACTTGATCCATTTGGACTTGAGCACTATAGAGGGCAATAAGAATGGATCGACTTGCATTCTTCAACAAGCTGTCAAACAGTTGAATCAGTCCCATTTGTTGAAAATGGTATCCTTTTCAACTGGATGGTTTTAGCTCCTTTGTCAAAGATCAAGTGACCATAGATAGGTAGGTTCATTTCTGGGTCTACGGTTCTATTCCATTGATCTACCTACATGTCTCTGTACCAATACCATACAGTTTTTTTCACTATTGCTCTGTACTATAGCTTGAAGTCAGGGATAGTGATTCCCCAAAAAGTTCTTTTACTGTTGAGGATAATTTTTATTATCTTGGGGTTTTGCTATTCCAAATGAATTTACATATTGTTCTTTTTAACTTTATGAAGAACTAAGTTGGAATTTTATGGGAATTGAATTGAATCTGTAAATTGCTTTTGGCAAGATGGCAAGTTTTGAAATATTAATTCTGCCAATCAGTGAACATGGGAAATCTTTCCATCTTCTGAGATATTCAATTTCTTTCTTCAGAGATTTGCAGTTTTTGTCATATAGAGCTTTCACTTACTTGGTTAGAGTCACATCAAAATATCTTTTATTATTTATGACTATTTTGAAAGGTGTTGTTTTCCTAATTTCTTTCTCAACCTGTTTATCCTCTGAGAAGAGGAAGGCTACCAATTTGTGTGAATTAATTTTATATCCAGCTACATTGCTGAAGTTTTTTTATCAGGCTTAGGAGTGCTATGGTATAACTTTTGGGGTCACTTAAGTATACTGTCATATCATCTGCAAATAGTGATATTTTTACTTCATCTTTTCAATTTGTATCCCTTTGACCTCCTTTTCCTGTCTGGTTGTTTTATGTGGAACTTCAAGAACTATATTGAATAGGTAGGGAGAGAGGGGGCAGTCCTGTCTAGTCTCTGATTTTCCTGGGATTTTTCACATTTCACTCAATTTAGTTTATTGTTGGCTACTGATTTGATGTGTACTGCTTTTACTATGTTTAGATATGCACCTTGAATTCCTGATATTTCCAAGACATTTATCATGAAACAGTGTTGAATTTTGTCAAATGCTTTCTCAGCATTTAATGAGATGGTCATGTGTTTTTTCCCTTAAATTTATTTATATACTGAGTGGATTATGTTGATGAATTTCCATATATTGAACCATTTCTCTGCATCCCTGAGAAGAAGCCTACGTGAACATGATGGATGATAGTTTTGATGTGTTTTGGATTCATTTGGTTGGTGAGAATTTTATTGGGTATTTTTGCATCGATATTCATAAGGGAAATTGGTCTGAAGTTTTCTTTCTTTGTTGGGTCTTGATGTAGTTTAGCTAAAAGCATAATTGTGGTTTCATAGAATGAACTGGTTGGTGTTCTGTCTGTTTCTGATTTGTGGAATAATTTGGACATAATTGGTATTGGGTCTCCTATGAAGGCGTGATAGAATTCTGCACTAAACCCATCTGATCCTGGGCTTTTTTGGTTGGAAAAATTGTAAATAACTGCTTCTATTTTTTTAGTAATTATGGAACTGTAGAGATGGTTTTTCCGATCTTGATTTATCTTTAGTACTTGGTATCTGTCAAGAAAATTGTTCATTTCATCCAGACTTTCCAGTTTTGTTGTGTATAGGCTTTGGTAGTAGTATCTGATGATTTTTTTGAATTTTTTCAGTTTCTGTTGTTTTGTCTCCCTTTTCTTTTCTGATTTTGTTAATTTGGATTCTCTCTCTCTCTCTCTCTCTCTCTCTCTCTCTCTCTGCAGTCTGGTTAGTCTGGCTAAGTGTTCATCTATCTTGTTGATTTTCTCAAAGGACCAGCTCCTGATTTTGTTGATTCTTTGTATAGTTCTTTTTCTTTCTATTCAGTTGATTTCAGCCCTGACTTTGATTATTTTCTGCTGTCTACTCCTCTTGGGTGTATTTGTTTCTTTTTGTTCTAGAGATTTCAGGTGTGCTGTCAAGTATGCTCTGTATGCTCTGCCCAGTTTCTTTTGGAGGCACTCAGAGCTATGAGTTTTCATTGTGTCCCATAAGTTTTGGTATGCTGTACCTTCATTTTCATTAAATTCCAAAAAGCCTTTAGTTTCTTTATTTATTCCTTGACCAAATTATCATTGAGTAGAGCCTTCTTCAATTTTCACGTGTATGTGGGCTTTTTGTGCTTTGCGTTGTTGTTGAAGACTAGCCTTAGTTTGTAGTGATCTGATAGGATGCATGGGATTATTTCCATCTTCCTGAATCTATTGAGGCCTGTTTTGTGATCAATTATACAGTTAATTTTGGAGAACGTACCATGGGGTGCTGAGAAGAATGTATAATCTTGTGTATTAGAACGAAATGTTCTATAGATATCTATTAAATCCATTCGGTTCATAACTTCTGTTAGATTCTATGTGTCTCTGTTTAGTTTCTGTTTCCATGATCTGTCCACTGATGAGAGTAGGGTGTTGAAGTCTCCCACTCTTCTTGTGTTAGGTGCAGTGTGTGCTTTGAGCTTATTAAGACTTTTATGAATGTAGATCCTCTTGCATTTAGAGCATAGATATTCAGGATTGAGAGTCCTTCTCATTGGATTTTTCCTTTGATGAATATGAAGTGTTTTTCTTAACTTTTTTGATAACTTTTGGTTGAAAGTCGATTTTATTTGATATTAGAATTGCTACTCCAGCTTGTTTCTTGGGACCATATTCTTGGAAAATTTTTTTCTAGCCTTTTACTCTGAGGTAGTGTTTGTCTTTGTCTCTGAGGTGTGTTTCCTATATGCATCAATATGCTTATTATGTATCTACATTAATTAGAAGAACAAGTGACTATATAAAAATTATATATACAAACTAAGTTGAGAAAAATAAAATTAATAAATGTATCCCAAATGTATATAACAATATCATTACAGAATATGTCATATATAGCAGAAATGATTCTGCCTCCAAATTCAGACTAAACTATACCTAGGAGATTTTTCTTAACACAGAAAAAAGTATGTGAACTGCCTTTATATAGGGTTGATATTGTATGGTATTATTGACATTTCAAATTAAAAAGGGGTTGTTTATGAGCACTTCCTGTTAGATATTACTATATATATCTCCATCATTTTAAAGACTAAATCAAAAATCTGTGCGATTCCATCTATATTTAATTCTTCCTAAACATGTTAACAAAGGCTGTTATATCATTCATGATTTCCTGATATTTCAAGAGGAAATTAACTTTCAGATGATATTTCATTAACTAAATTATGGAATAAGATGTATCAAAGGGTAGCATTCCACAAACTTTATAAAATATACTTTAAAATGAAAGAAATTTCAAATTTAAAGCATGCAGAAATGTCTCAGAATACAAAGTTATTCTTGTAGGAGTGCCTTATCCCTATGGAAAGTTTTCATTGCTATTCATAATCCTAATCATTTTGTATGAATATTTTCTATGTAGGAGTAGCCAACATCTCTTACATACAAATCCAGACTTATAAATTTGACCATTGATCTAATTTTAATAAATTTTTTGTTTAATAATTACTCTTTTATTGCTGAGGTTATAATAAAATTACATAATTTGCTTCTTCCCTTTTTCCCTCTTAACTGTTAATGTACTCTCTTTAAAATTAAGGTCTTGTTTTTTTCTTTGTTGTTACGAAGGGCAAAATTCTTATCCTTTTAACAATAACAGTAGTTTAGCAACAATTTTTTAAAACTGCAACTAGATAAATATCTCATGGAAAATGCAGAAAATAAAAAGACAAAACCACTGACTCATAAGCAAAATGGAGGAAAAAGATATAATTAAAAAAAGATAAATTCAGTGGTTACTTTGTCCTAGCTAGAGAACTTATTATTCTCTAGCTAGCTTTGGTGAGAATTCAATAGTATTTTCTTGTTAATAAGTACTGGTAATCAGTTATGTAATGATACATCTAAAATGAGATTGGTTGTAAATGTAGTATAAACTCTATTATCCCACCAAGTAAGCTAAAATGGAGCAGTATGATTAACATAAAAAAGAAATATACATACTCAATTAAAACTATAATAGGGCTGGTTGTGGTGGTGTATATCCATAGCACTCAAGAGTTTGAGGTACCAGAATGGTGTTTGTGCCCACTCTTGCTTACATAGAAAGAGCCTGCATATAAGTGAATGAATGAATGAATGAACAAATGAATGAAAATTAATTTAACTTCAAAAATCTAGAAGATAAGTTAAACACAAACAATAGGAGACACAACTTCGAATAACATTCAGTTATATACATTAAAATAGTTATATAAACTATCATTATTAAAGTCATTGAGAATGCTAACGAGAACACATATATGCTGCAGAAATAGATGTTGTCAAAGAAGATTAAAGTACCCCAAAATGCAACTATATATGTTGTGTATAAAAATTCCATTTAAGTAAAGAGACACAGTGTATTAGTATACTGTTTGGCAAAAAAATTTTTTAAAAAATACAAAAAAAAATGCCATGTTAACAATAAAAGCCAAATGAAAGTAATTTCACCCTGGAGCAGATTGTGTGCTCCAGCCCCTCCCCCAACAGAAACAACTTGATTTTCAGGAGTTCTACACCATAAGGCTCACAGGCCTAACTGGGACTCCTGTGTGCAGAGGAGCCAGGACCTCCTATACTGCCTGAGATACATCTGCCTTTTGGTTTGTAACTGAGCCCAGAAGCAGATCCTGTGATCCAGGCCTCCCCCTCTCCCACCTACATCCAGAGTCAGCTTGATTCACAGGAGGTCTTTCACATCAAGCCTCAAAAATCAGGCTCTCCAGACACCCACCCACACCCACAAACAGCCTGACCCAAAGAGGCCCAATATAACAGAACTCACAGGAGGGACAGAATAAAATCAGAGACAGCAAGGTCAGTTAACACCAGAGATAACCAGATGGCAAGATTAAAGCACAAGTGCATAGGCAGCAGAAACTAATGCCACTTGGCAACATCAAAATCCACTTCTCTTGGGCACCAATGGAAGGAAAAACTCTTGGTCCTACCAAGTGTAGGGGAATGTCGGGAGGGCAGGAAGTGGGATAGATGGGGAGGGAAACACCCTTGTAGAAGAAGGGAAGGGGGATGAGATAGGGGGCTTATGTCAGGGAAACCAGGAAAGGGAATAATATTTGAAATATAAATAAAGAAATCCAATTTAAAAAAAAAAAGAATCCACTTCTCCCAATACAGCAACCCTGGATAGCGTATCACTCCTGAAAAACAAAATTCTATATAAAATCCTACCAGATAAAGATGATAGAGATCATAAATAACTCCCTTAAAAATATAAGAGAACACAGGTAAACAGGTAAAAACCCTTACAAAGGAAACACATAAATACTTAAAAGAAATATAGAAAAACACAACCAAACAAGTAAAGGAATTGAACAACCCATCCAGGATCTAAAGATAGAAAAACAAACAGTACATAAATCACAAAGGGAAACAGCCCTGGAGATGGAAAACCTAGGAAAGAGATCAAAATCACAGATGCAAGCATCACCACCAGAATATAAAAGATAGAAGAGAGAATCTAAGGCAGAGACAGGAAATACCATAGAAGATATTAACATAGTGGTCAGACAAAATACAAAGTAAAAAACCTAACCCGAAACATCCAGGCAATTCTGGACACAATGAAAAGACTATACTTAAGAATAATAGGTATAGAAAAGAGTGAAGATTCCTAAATCAAAGGGCCAGTAAACATTATCATAGAAGAAATAAAATCATAGAAGAAAACATTACTAAAGATTGAGATGTCTACAAACCTATAAGAAGCCTACAGAATGCTAAATAGAGGGCACCAGAAAAGAAAATCCTTTTTTCACATAATAATCAAAACACCAAATGCACAAACCAAAGAAAGAATACTAAAAGCAGTTAGTTAAAAAAGTCAAGTAACATATAAAGGCAGACCTATCAGAAATACATGGGACTTATCAATAGAGAGTCTAAGAACTAGAAGATCTTAGACAGATAACATACAAGCCATAAGAGAACACAAATGCCAATTCAGGTCTTTAATATTCCTCAATAGCAATGGACTCAATTCCCAAACAGAAAGATGTAGAATAACAGATGTGATAGCTAAAAATGACCCAGTATTTTGCTGCATATAAAAAAATAAATACACCTCATTGACAAAGATAGACACTACCTCAGAGTCAAAGCCTGGAAATTTTATTTCAAGCAAATGGTCCCAACAAACAAGCTGGAGTAGCCATTCTAATATTCAAATAACCAAAATTTATCAAAAAAGATGGGGGGGGCACTTCATAATCATCAAAGGAAAATTCACCAAGATGAACTATCAATTCTGAACACCTATGACCCAAATGCAAGGATACCCACACTTGTAAAAGATGCATGACTAATGCTCAAAGCACACATTGAAGCTCACACAATAATCGTGGGAGACTTCAACACCCTACTCTTTCTAACAGATAGATCAAAGAAACAGAAAATAAAGAGACACAATAAAACTAGCAGAAGTTATGAACAAAATGGATTTAATGGATATCTATAGAACATTTCATCCTAAAATATAAGAACATGTCTTCTTCTAATGTTCTCATGGAACATTCTCCAAAATGACTATATAATCAAACACAAAACAAGCCTCAACAGATAAAAGAAGGTTGAATCTCAGGCATTCAATCAGATCACCAAAGTCTAAGGCTGGTCCCTAATAAAACAAAAACCACAGCAAACTCACATATTCATAGAAGCTGTACAACTCTCTACACAGTGATAACTTAGTTAGGGAAGAAACAAAGAAAGATATTAAATATTTTCTAGATTTTAATGAAAATGAAGGCACAGAAAACCCAAGTTTATGGACACAATGAAAGCAGTGCTAAGAGGAAAACTCATAGCTCTGAGTGAAATCATAAAGAAATTGGAGAGATCCTACTCTAGCCCCTTAATGGCATATCAGAAAGCTCTAGAACCAAAAGGACCAAAAATACCCAAGAAGTGTAGACAGCAGGAAATAATCAAACTCAGTGTTGAAATCAGCAATATAGAAACATAGAAAACCATACAAACAATCAACAAAACTAAGTGCTGGTTCCTTGAGAAAGTCAACCAGATAAGTAAGCCTTTACCCAAACTAACTAAATGGCACAGAGTTAATATCCAAATTAACAAAATCAGAAATAAAAAGGGAGACATAACAATAGAAACTGAGGAAATTAAAAAAATCAGATTCTACTACAAAAGCACATACTCAACAAAACTGGCTAGAGGAAATGGACAATTTTCTAGACAGACAAGAGGTCCCAAAGTGGAAACAGGATCAAATAAACCATCTAAATAATCCCATAACCCCTTAGGAAATGGAAACCATCATTAAAAGTCTCACAACAAAAAAGCCCAGGACCAGATGGTTTTAGGGCAGAATTCTATCAACCTCCAAAGAAGACCTAATACCAATACTTCTCAAACTGTTCCACAAAATGGAAAAAGAAGGAAAACTACATCATTCGCTCAATGAAGCCATAGTTACTCTTGATTCCATAGCCACAAGAAGACCCAAGAAAAAAAACGAAATTCAGACCAATTTTGCTTATGAATATTGATGCAAAAATGCCCAATAAAATCTCATAAACCAAATTCAAGAACACATCCAAAGATTCATCATGATCATGTAGGCTTCTTCTCGGTTGTCTTAGTGTTTTACTGCTGTGAATAGACACCATGTCCAAGGCAAGTTTTATAAAGGACGACATTTATTTGGTTCTGGCTTATAGGTTCAGAGTTTCAGTCCAGTATCATAAAGGTGGGAAAATCACAACATCTAGGCAAGCATGATGCAGGCAAAGCTGAGAGTTCTATATCTTCATGTAAAGGCTGCTAGTAGAAGATTGGCTTCCAGGAAGCTAGGGTCATGGTCTTAAACCCAGACCCATATTTCACTCCCTGATCCCCATGAGCTTTCCCAAACATATGTATGACTTTATGGGGCCATACCTAAGCATAGCATAATGTAAACTACACTTCAAAAGTCCCTATAGTATATAGCAATCTCAACAATATTAAAAGTCCAAAATTCAAAGTGATTCACCCAATCACTTAACTCTGATTCCCAAAGCAAGACAGGAAACAAACTGAGCAAACTCCAAACTCTGTATCTACATGACTGATACCAAAGCAGTCTTCAGGTCTCCAACTCCTTTATTATCTTTGTTGATGCATCAAATATCTTTCTCCTGATCTGGTTCTGCTCCCTGTATCGGAGCTTTCCTCAGCAGATAGCCTATGGCTCTGGCATCTCAAACATCTTGAGGTCTCCAATTTCTAAGTCCACATATACTCTTCTTGACTTCTCCAAGGGGCTGGCTTTACTTCTCCAGCTCTACTTTCTGTAGCGATCTGTTCCACTGCCATTGGTACTCTTGCTGAGCATCCTATCGTACTGGTATCTGCAATATGCTGGGGTCTTCTGATTCAACGAGGATTCATCAATAGCCTCTCATGGATTCTCTTCATGGTGCCAAGCCTCAAAACCTTTGCATGGCCCCTTCAGTCCTGGGCTGTCACCTACAACTGAGGCTGTACTTACACCAAGAGCCTTCCATGGAACTCAGTGTCAAGTCTCAGCTGTTCTTCAAGACACCTTTATGCATTCAAAACAAGTACTACATGGGTGGTACCAAGTATAGCTGCAGCATGAGGTACAACCTCAGTTGTCTCTGGAATAGTGTCTTTGTGCTCTCAGAGTAAACTTCCTAGATTTCACCTCAGTGATGCCGGTCTCTTCTTAATCACTATTAGTTTCTTAGCTAAAACTAATCAGCATCAATTGTCCCTGTAGTCCCTTCTATTTTTTACTCTAAAGCTAGAGGCACATGGCCAAAGCTGCTGAATTCTGCTGCTTGCAGGTGCTGGAACATGTATTACAATATTACTAACTTTCTTTTTTCCAGCTCCTTCACTGCCTTTACTGGCTTTACTTGGGATGACATTAGCTTGGCTGTCTAGGATCTTGCTCTGTAGATTGACCTTGAACTCAAGAGATCTGTAGGACTGTCTCCTAAACACTGGGATTAAAGGTGTGGTCCAGGACAACAAAGCTTAGGCAGTGAAGGAGTTGGATAAAGAACTTCAGCATGGTGGCAGGATATAAAACTAACTCAAACAAATCACTAGCCTTCCTACATACATATACTAAATGGGCTGCGGTAGAAATTATCGAAGCATCACCCTTCACCATTGTCACAAATAATAACAAATAGCTTGGTGTGACTCTAACCAAGCCAGTATAGGACAAGAACTTCAAGTCTCTGAAGAAAGAAATAGAAGGAGATCTCAGAAAATGGAGAGATGTCTTATGCTCAGGGATCGGCGTAGTTTACATAGTAAAAATGGCCATCTTACTAAAAGCAATCTACTGATTTAATTCAATTCCTGCCAAAATTTCAATTCAATTTTTCTGAGAGATAGGAAAAGCAACTGTCAAGTTTTTCTGACATAATAAAAAACCCAGGATAGTGTAATAATTCTCATCAAAACAAACAAACAAACAAACAAACAAACTTCTGGAGAAATCACCACCCTTCACCTCAAACTCTACTACAGAGCAATAGTGATAAAAAAAAAAAAACTGTATGATATTGGTACAGAGACAGGCAGGTAGATCAATGGAACAGAATCGAAGACCCAGAAATGAACAAACACACCTATGGTCACTTAATCTTTGAAAAAGGAATTTAAACTGTGCAGTGGAAAATAAGATAGCATTTTCAACAAATGGTGTTGTTTCAACTGGAGGTCAGCATGTAGAAGAATGTAAATCAATCCATTTGTATCTCCTTGTACAAAGCTCAAGTCCAAGTGGATCAAAGACCTCCACATAAAACCAGATACATTGAAACTAATAGAAGAGAAAGGGAGGAAGAACTTCAAACACATTGGCACAGGGAAAAAATTCCTGAAGAGAATACCAGTGACTCACGTTCTAATGTCAGAAGTTAACAAATGAGAACTCATGAAACTGAAAATATTCTGTAAGGCAAAAGACACTGCCATTAGGATAAAATGGCAATCCACAGATTGGGAAAAGATCTTTATAAGCCCTACATGCAATACAAGGCTACTGTCCAAAATATACAAAGAACTGAAGAAGTTAGACTCCAGAGAATGAAATAACACTATTAAAAATGGGGCACAGAGCTAAAAAGAGAATTCTCAACTGAGGAATCTTGAATGGCTGAGAAGTACTTAAAGAAATGTTCAACCACCTTAGTCTATCAGGGAAATGTAAATCAAAGTGACCCTGAGATTCTACCTCATATCAGTCAGAATGGTTAAGATCAAAAACCCAGATGAGAGCAGATGCTGGCAAGAATGTATTGCTTGTTGCTGGTGTGATGGAAAGCTGCTAAAACCACTCTGAAAATAATTCTGATGGTTTCTCAAGAAATTGGAAATAATTCTACTTGAAGACCCATTTTATGCCACTCCTGGGCATTTATCCAAATTACATACAACAAGGACATATGTTCCACTATGTTTATAGCAGCCTTATTTATAATAGACAGAACCTGTAAATAACCCAGATGTCTCTCAGTGGAAGAATGGATAGAGAAAATGTGGTACATTTTACACAATGGAGTACTACTCAGCTATTAAAAACTACTAGAAATTCCCAGATGCAATGGAAGCAAGAACATCCCAGAATACAACAGGAATGACATTAGCCAAAATAAACCGTAGAGGGGAGTTAGAACCTGAAGAGAGTACCTCAAGTAGATAGACACGGCACTCAGTTAAGGATGAGCCCACCTGTCCATCTCAAAATTTTTAACCCAGAATTGTTCATATCTTAAGGAAATATAGGGACAAAAAATGGATGGAAAGGCTAACCAGAGACTGTTCCACCTATGGATCCATCCCATCTCCAGACACCAAACACAGACACTATTGCTGATGCCAAGAAGTGATTACATTCTGGGGCCTTGTATGGTTTTCCTCAGGCTCAGCCAGCACCTGACTAAGATAGCTGCAGATTCTTGTAGCCAACTATCAGACTGAGCCCAGGGAGGCCAATGGAAGAATTAGGGAAAGGAATGAAAGAGCTGATGAGAATTGAAATAGGGAGAAAACCTATATCAACTAACTGGACACCCTCCCAGAGCTCCAAGGACTAAACCACCAACCAAAGAGTATACATGGATAGGTCTATGGCTCCAGCTACATACATAGAAGAGCATTGCCTTCTCTGGCATCAATGTGAGGGGAGACCCTTAGCCCTGTGGAGGCAAGTTGCCCCAAAGTAGTGGGATACTAGAAGTGTGAGGTAAGAATGGGAAGATGGGTAGAGGAGTAATCTCTTAGAGACAAAGGCGAAGGGGGTGTGATGAGAGTTTTGTGGAGGAGCATCTGTAAAGGGAGACAACATTTGAAATGTAAGTAAATAAAATAACCAATTAATTTTAAAAAGTATAAAAAAATCAAGTGAGAGTAGTTCTGTTAATTTACATAGAAAATCCTTTTTCACATGAAAAGTTGTTAAAGACAAATCATTGTGCAAAAAGTGCTCATTATTCCAAAGGCATGTAACCATGCTTTAGAAAAACAGGTACAATTACCTAAAAGTCAATGGCTACTCTGTCTTAAAGAATCTATCATTTTCCTGGAAGAACAATAAGGATCCACAAGCAGAAAATCACGAAGACTATATTAAAGTCTTCAAAGCCATGGAAGTTTACAGAGCATGGTATAGCCTCCCTCACTATCAATCTTCTTTTCAGGAGTGCAAACGGAACACAGAGCTTAAGCCCAAACAAAAGATGACATATTACTTAAAACTTCATATGGAACATTTACCAAGATGGGCCACAATCTTATTCGTAACATTCAACTTAATAGACAGGACAATATAAATCACATGATTATTGCTACTGAACCACAGAAGAATTAAACTAGAAATCAACCACAGGTGAATTACAAAATCTCCCAAAGTCTGGATATAAATGATCCTTTTATTTTCTCAAGTGAAATGACAAGCTGAAAGCCAGACCTAAGCTGAGCCCAGAGCCTTTCTCCATCTGTTCTAATAATCCCTAGGCCTAGGCCTGAAAGTTTCTAGCCTCCATACGATCGAATCTCCCAAGCTCACTAATTCAATCTGGCTTCTCTCAGGTTCTGGACTCTTCCGCAATATGTTCTAATCTTCTAGTTCTTCATCATTCTCTGGATCAGTCTGACTTCAGCCGTGTCTAGCTTGTTTTCTCCACAATGACCTGTCTCTATCTAACTGTCCCAGTAAAACTTCAATACACACCTCACCACACCACCCTTTCCCTTTTGTCCTCTCCCTTTCCATCGTGCTCTCTCTCCCTCCTCCCGTCTGTGTCTGTGTCTGTGTCTCTCCCTCTCCCTCTCCTTCTCCCTCTTCCTCTCCCTCTACCTCCCTCTGATCTTAAGTAGTCTTTCTTTACTGTGATGTACTAACAGGAGTTGGGCATATCTGTTTGGATTCAGGAATAACCACACAAACCACTCATATTCTGGTCTCAATTGAACAGGGCTGGTTTATTGAATGCACACCTGAAAGATGATAAATGCAGCCTAGACTCAGGAGCGAAGACTTGACCCTGTCTCGGTAGCCGCTCCCAAGGTTTGGTTTGGTTTCCTTTGGTTTGTGTAGTTAATGAGTAACAGTTCATAAAGGAATGGTCATTCAGAGCCTGCCCCACGTGGGGATCTAGCATATATAGGGAGAACAACAATACCAACCAGAGCTCCCAGGGACCCAAAGAGTACACATGGACAGACCCATGGCTCCATCTGCATATATACAGCTTTCTCTTGAGAGACTCAGCCAGAGGGTGACAAATACACAGGCAAATGTTAACAGCAAACCATTGAACTGAACTGAGAATGGGGTCCCCGTTGAAGGAATTAGAGAAAGAACAACAATACCAACCAACCAGAGCTCCCAGGGACTAAACCACTACCCAAAGAGTACATATGGACAGACCTATGGCTCCAGCTGCATACGTAGCAGAGAAAGCATTATTGGGTGCCAGTGGGAGGAGAAGCCCTTGGTCTTGCCAAGGCTGGACCCTCCAGTGTAGGGGAAATGTCAGGGTGGGGAGGTGGGAAGGGGTTTGGCTGGGGAGGGGGAATACTCTCATAGAAGAAGGGTGAGTAGGAGGGGATAGGGGGCTCATGGACAGAAAACTGTGAAAGGGTATAACATTTGAAATGTAAACAAAAGATATCCAATAAAAATGTATCAGAACAGTGCTGAGGGGTATAGCAAAGTACTCAGTGTTAGAAAGGGTGCCTAATACTATGACAGGTCCTTGGTATGACCCCACGGCTGATAGGAGTGAGGAAGGGAGAGAGAAGAGGGAGGGAAAGAGGGAGGGAGAGAGAGAGGAAGAGATGGAGGGAAAGAGCAAGTTTAATCAAACTATTACTTTTCCTCTGTAGCACAACGTTCAGCAAGACAGTCTTCAGGAGTAGGAGATGTGTCTTCTTTTTAAGTATTTTAAGGATATTTGTTTTTATATTAAAGGTCCACCCAGTTACACCTCTGAAAAAAAAAAGAACAGTTCAAACTAACCTTTATTTTGATTGGTGTTGGATGGAGCTTTTGGTTGTGGAATTTCTTAATATTTACAAACCTCAGAACATAACAGGGTATGTGGTCAGCTTGACCCTGCTCTGAGTCATGCTATTCTCTGTCAATATTACAGCAACAATATGAAGTAGCTAGCAGACATATTAAAAGAACAAAATTAAATGGCTAGCAGGCACAGAACAAAATGGCTACAGTTTTTCTGGGAAGCAGCCTTCAATCGTATCCTATCTCTGACTCATTTCATTAAATCTTTACTTGATTCATTGTGCTTTCTGCACTAAATAAGGTGTTAAGTTCAAAAGTAACTGCTTTCTTTTACAAACTAACCTGATCTTCATCACTCAGGATTGAAATTCTATATTAATGGTGTGTCTGTATCCCAGACACATCATATCTTTGGATGTGTTTCCTTGCCAGGATAGGCACATTGCTGAATTAAATATTTTTCTACAACTGGGAAAATGAATAGTATATTTCTGAAGAACAGATGAGCTAATGATAAAATTTAAAAATTATTTTAAACTAGGTGAAAACAGACATAGCATCCTATGAAACACTGATTTAGAGTGAAACAATGTTTATTGGGTTGATCAGATGCTAGAAGAAAAGAAATAGCTAAGAATAGTCATCTAGTTTCTATCCAAGGAAACTAAGTAAAAACAAAAATATCTAACAGGAGGAAACAAAAATAAAAATGAAGATAAAAACAGTTGATATAGAAAACCAACCTAATAAATACAACATACTAAAAATATACTAATAGACCCTTATCTAGAAACAGAGGTATGGGTTAAGTTTGAAACTTATTTTAATAACATCAAATGAGAAACATGAGAAAAATGACAAATTAGAAATCATTAAAATTTCATTTGTTTTCAAAATACAATGAAAGGAGACAAAAATACCTAGTGTCAGAAATCATTTGTATAAACCATTACCTTCTCTCCCTCTTATGACTAAGTAGAACGATGTTAATCTGAAGTTATGTCCAGAAGCAGAGACCTGAAAAGGTGAGGAAGCACAGGGGAAGAAGAAGAAATTAGACAGAACACTGCTTTTTATGTCCATGGAATTCTAACAGTAAGTTAATGCTGGGAGGAGAGGAGCTTCGCCTTGAAGCAGCAGATGATGGAGTTTAGTTTATAGAACTACTCTAGGAATTGCAAATCAAGCTTACACTTGTGCTCCAGGCTGAGATTTAAGAGGATCACCTACCACCTACCACTCGAATAAATAGTAACTGGAGCTCAGAGACACAGCATCTACCCTGAGGGCAGACATTCTGCCCATTCAAGGCAAATAAAATGCTTCTATGAATTACTGCTGTAATATAAAGAAAGAGGAAATTATGCCTAATAGTCATGGGAAAATGTATCCTTGAAAATAACCTTTATAAGAAAAATAGACTTTTTTTCAAGCAAGTAGCAGCTTGTTGTCCTCAAAATAATTCAAGAGGAAATGAGTTATGAAACAGAAATAAGAAGCCTTACAGAAAAAAAGTGAGTTAGATGTAAGAGGTGGTTGGGGGCTGGCAACATAAGACTCTCATAATAAAGACTCTCATAATAAAAAAAAAAATCTACATTGGATGTAATCCCTATTGGATTGATTACAGAAAATCAAGTTAACTGTATAAGGGATACATTTTAGAAATGTATCCAGAATGAAAAGAAAAACAGATTATTAAAACCTAAGAAAGAAAATTACAAAAAAGACTAGAAATCCAATTTAATAACGAAGAATTGTTAATTTTCCAAATGACAAAATACCCCTCACCATGTACAATGATGTAGGCAGACTTATTTCTTGAACTAAAGAATAAAAACTAAAAACAACAAACTAACACACATAAAATAACAAAATTCCTGTCAAGAGGCTTAACATTTTAAGAGTGATGTTTTGGAGAAGTGCCTTCTCTACCAAAACATCCTGTTCTAATCTCTTGACAAAGGTTTTCTGATAAGTGAGAATATCAAGGCTTCTCAGAAAACTGAGAATTCCTAAGAAAAGGAGCTTCCCTCAGATTATTTGAATGGACTTAACATTTGATCACTAACCTCCTTAACAGGGGGGAAAGTGAAAAGTGGTGGTGGTGGTTGACTGCAGACCTGGAAATGGAGTCTGGTCTGAAATCAGAGAATGTGCTAAGGAAGCCGGTAGCCAAGATAGCAGGAGTGACTAGCCCCCAGCAGCCTCTGCTTTAAAGCTGCATGATTTTAATTTACTATCACTTATTTTACATTTCTGTTTTCGAGAGTCATATTAAAAACATGTTATCTCATGAGGGGGAATTAGGAAACAAATACCTAGTATTAAATAAAATCTTTAAGATCCTTGAAAAACATGTTACTCAAGAAGTTAATACACGTGTAAATATATCCCAGAGAAAAGCAGAACAAAGTAGAACAAGTAATTAAGTAAAACTAATTTAAGTGACTAAGGAAACAGTCAGCAGAAGCCCACCAGTAAAAGTAACATTAAGAACCTTTCTGAATCCTGGCATACTAGATATGAGTGTACATGAAGATATAGTATTTGACATATAAATTAAAATGTCAAAATCATAAAACCTACTGTCTGTAAGATAATACTGCTTTCATAAGGTCTGCAAGAAAGGTGATTTATATGTAAAAGCAAAAAGCAAAACTTTTAAGAAAACTTCTATCTGAAAATTGAAAATCAGCATTGTTGGACAAAATTTTTAATATCTTTGTGTATTGTATGTAGATACAAGTACGAGTGTCCTGCTATACAGCGCTTCACTTTGAACTTGTGGGACAGAGATGCTCTCTTACTGAACCTGGAACTCAGTTGCAACTTGATTTTCAGCCAGATGCCTACATACTCAACCAATATCAGCACATGGCAGTAAGCATGTGTGGTCATGGAGAGCACCGGATCTTTCATAGCTTTCAGGGATTCCAACTCAATTCCCCAATGCTTCTGCAACAAGGGATCTTACCCACTGAGTCATCCATATCTCTAGCCCTTACCTTTTAATAATGCAATTATATAAAACAAGAAGTTTGCAAAACAATTAATAAAACATTAATTGAAATATAAATATTCTATTAATATTAAGTGCAGATATAAAAGTCATGAACATATTTGTATATATTACTAATTGGAATGTGTTTAGCCAAAGTGGCAGCTTGAGATGAGCTTGTAACACTTATCAATAAATTTAGGAGAATCTAACTAAATAAATTATTATCTTTTAAATATGAAGAAAGACTTGTTGAACAAAGAAAAGTGGTTATTTTAAAAGGAAAATTAGCATAACCACAGGAATATCATATCATGATCATCAAACAGAGACTGGAAAGATAAGTAAACAAGATATTAATATACTTTTTTATTTTAGAGAAAAACAAGCCAAGAAAAATTAAAAGCTTGAATAAAGAACCTTAAAACAAACAAATGAAGGAGCTCATGGTAGATGTACATTTACAATGTCACAGTACGTATTAGGTCTTTGAGTATGTTGATTAACTGTATTATTTAACAAAAACCAGAAAATTTCAAAACAGAAACAGATTTTTTTTTTACAAACCACATACATCAACATTGACTGTTAGTCTATTGCATTGAATTTTCATTATTTATAATTGTCTAGTTTCGTATTATATCAATGGACATGCCCCTTTGCTCATTTCTTTTCCTTTCTTCTGTTTCCGTTGTTGTTTCAGGTTTTTTGTTTGTTTGTTTGTTTGTTTGTTTGTTTTACTTTTGCTTTCCTCCTTAATTTAATTTGTCAGCCTGGCTAACTTTCTGTAGCCAGTGCTTTACTTCACTAATCTGTTGTATATTCAGTTTGCTGTTTATTTTTTCTCCAAGCTTCACTATTCCTTTTCTCCTCCTCCACAAATTGTAGAGGATGGAGAGGGTAATGGCTGGAGGTCTTCCTTTAACATGACCTCCCCTAGCTCAGAAGCTACAGTGCTTCTTTATACTGCTAAAATCTCAAAAGTTCCTGTAAATTTTCCTTCATTTTTTCATTACGGCATGTGATATTGAAAAGGTGTCTGTTTAATTCCCATATATGAGTGTGTGTGTGTGTGTGTGTGTGTGTGAGTGTGTGTGTAAAACACTGTGCAATTGGGAAGGGTATACATGTATATATATTTTGGAATGTATATGTACATATGTGTATATGCACGTATATGCAGGGAATAACAATTACTGGAAATAAGACCACAAATTTGAAGTAGAGCAGAACATTATATCCTGGGAGTGTTCAGAAGGAGAAATGGAAGAGGAAAATATTTTTAGG